>NW_015226383.1:0-854 GCF_001447785.1 Gekko japonicus | reverse complement strand
TGGGCAACAGTTTCCTTATATTTTCTTGCAGAGATATTTTGGTGCCAATTAATTCAGCGGTGGAAGTTCCAGGAGCATTAAAGCATTTAACTCACAAGGAACAAATGCAGCCTGTCTTAAAATCTCTTCTGTCCCTGACTGGCAGTTTAGGGAGATCACCTGTGATGCAGGAGGGTGGCAACATGTGGCTGCTTCATATCTCATTTTACAGATTGCTTGCCTGGAGACACTCCTGTGCCTGAGTAGATGATGTGCTTGGTTGGCTTCCTGCAGCCAGAAAGAGCAGGTTATGCAAATGGTTCGCATTAATGAGCAGCATCTTTGCATACATGGGAATGGCTCTTGAGAATCACTCTGAGTTTTCACATACATAATGAGAAGCACTTCCGAGCCTCAGTATCCGTGGTCAAGGAAGATGCATTGCGAAGTAATAATTTCATCTGTTGGGACGGGAGGAGATAGTCATTGCAATAGTTACAAGGTCTAATCCTATTTTTTCTTACAGGGTCAGTTATGCAGGTGATAACTTTGTTCGTTACACTGGGGATACCATTTCAATGGCACAAACACAGCGTAAGTATTATATATGGTAGTCTGATATTTGCTGTAATAATGCCACCCATCTGTTCTTGATGGAATATATTAAATATTTATTTGGGGAGGACAGGCTGGGTGCCTAAACCACGTGGAAGGGAAAAGTGTGAGTGGACTTCTAAGGACAGTGTGGGGTACTTCCAGAGGGGGAAGGAGCCCTCAGGATCCCGGGGGAAATTGGGAGAGGCCAGCACCAGAGGATGAGACCCCAGGCCCACCCATGATACTTACCTTGAGATGCTGGTGCATGTGGGTGAGGG
>NW_015226382.1:0-854 GCF_001447785.1 Gekko japonicus | reverse complement strand
ACACAGCTACCCACCTGGATCTATCTTTGCAGACAACATGGTTACTTTTCTGGTGCAGCGCAGCATAGCTCTGCTTGGCATTTACCCGGGAAGGGATGTCTAGTGTATATATGTGGGACGCAGCCCTGGAAGCAATCAGAATATTTTTTATGGTTCTTTGACATTTGTGGTTAGAGCACACATCCCTGCCGGACAAAGACTTCCCACAACACAGCACCACTCCACGACCAAGCCGAGGCACAAGTAGACTTCTCCAACAGCATAAATCCCAAAGTAAAATTTCTAAACACAGGAAGAGGGAAAGGAGGTAAATATATTCTTGCGCACACTATGATTTCTGAGGCACCAATAACCCTCAGTAAACGAACAAACTGTACTTCGTAAAATGCTAGAATAAGAAGAAAAAAATCAAGTGTTTCCATGTCAGACTTGGAGTGTCCAAATTGCTAGTTTTGAACCGCCTGTCATTTTGACAGTTCTTAGAATTCAGTTTTAGACTTTCATAAATTACATGCAATCCTTAACAATACAGTCAGCTCTTGAAGTAGACGTGCTATTAGCCGTGGTTATTTTGTGTGGTGTAGAGTGGGAGGTATATGCTACTGACTACAGAGTTCTTTTGTTCACCCGCTCACTACTCCTAACAATAATATAGTGAGGAGAAACTGAGCCGCCGAAGTGATTCCCTGCCTGCAGAGGCAGGAAAAGAGAAAACAGGATTCCCTTATCACCCAGATGGCACTGAATCCCTGCCAGGGAAATATGTTACCCATTCCCAGGGAAGTTGTATCCCATTTAATCTACAGGAAATAGCTACCAGATTCACCCAGCAGAATTTGCTAGAATACAGATTT
>NW_015226381.1:0-855 GCF_001447785.1 Gekko japonicus | reverse complement strand
TTGCCTGCATTCACACTTTATCAGTTACCGAACTTTGTGTTTAACTGCAGTTGTTGGCATTGGGGATAGGATAGAATTAGCAAGAAACGTACGCGAGTACAGCAACAGGCTTGGTTCTTTAACTCTTTTCCATATCTGTAGTTTATTTTTCTTTCATTTATTTTAAGCCATCAGCCATCTTTCCACCTGATGGAACTCAAGGTGGCTTACGATGTCAATTGAACCTAAAACATAAAAATACATTTTAAAAAAGCATAAAAGGCTGCAAATTAAACGACACAATTTGAAACTGTTGAACAGTGGGGGGCTGGGGACTTAAATAGATTGAATGGTTAAGTTGTGGTTTCTGAATTTCATTTTCTATGTCGTAGATTGCAGAATAATCGGGTCTGTCTGGGTTCACGGGATCTGAGGACACATCCAGTGGAAAAGCTGCTAAATCTCTCTTTGACACAAGGTAAATTGCTGCACAAAAAAATGTTTTGTTCTGTGACCTGCAGAATGACCGAGGAGACGGATCATGGTCTGCTTGTACCTTTATTATCCCCCGCCTTTTAGATGAGAATTCTTACGTTTTCTTCCTTGTACCAGTTCTTTTAATCGGCACACTGTCATTTTTGGCTCGTTCAAGCGAGATACATCGAGTTAGGCTAACTCCCTGCTCGGTTTGCCAAATGGAAACCCGGTTCCCCACCCTTTTATTAGCACTGGGAAGGAAACATGGATAATGTGCTTTAAACCCTCTTCCCCTTTAAGATGCCTCAATCATGAGGAGTTAATGTGGTTGCTAACCTCCAGGAGGGTCCTGGAGATTTTGAGGAATTAAAACTGATCTCCAGACTACAGGGACCAGTT
>NW_015226380.1:0-854 GCF_001447785.1 Gekko japonicus | reverse complement strand
TCAACGATGGGATTTGTGCGGACAGAAAAACAGTGCAGATCGGTTGAACTCCTGTCCCATTTGGAGCTCAAAAGAAATCCTAAATTATTTCTACACAAACCTCTTCTGAACGTCAGAAGAACCTTGTGCCAATAACTATTTAATATATGCCAAATCTTTTAAGCGTTTACTCCTTAAACTGCACTAAGAGTTACATCAGTGTTGAGGGCTCAAGTTATGTGTGTTTTTTAAAAAGAAAGTCATGACAGAAATCTGTTACACATTATTGGCTGTGCTTGTTTTAGCTCACAGCCTTTGTGACGTGTTTTGTAGCAGTTTGGCAGAAGCAATAATGAGGACTGTGCCCTCATATGGAGTTCTGTGCCACTCGGGAGCCGAAGGACGAGCGAAAGGTTTCGGAGTCGCTGGAATCTGTTTTTGTTTTTTTTGTGGTTATCCATTTTGTGAACTGGGCTGCTGTGTAGACAGAGTTGAATTCGGAGGTGCCGGTGGCATATCCTCTTAAAATACACCGTATTTTACGTGTCTGCATTATGATCAAAATGGCAGAACTGTTGTACTGCAGACTGTGACAGGAAGCAGTTCCATGTGGCAAATCTGGAAACCTTTGCTCTGCTTCCACAGCTTGCAAGTGACGAGGGGAGACATACCTTGAAGGTAACCTTTAAAAAGAATGCCAGATCCGTGACCTGTGTAGCATTTGAGATTTGGATTGGCATGGGGTGAAATTCCGAATCCAGCCGTCAGAATGAAATTGTACATGTGACTGTTTTTATCATTGTGTGTGACACTTTTTTCCAGCACTTCAGTATTGTGATTTTGACACCTCATTTAGGCATGGATAGGAAAATATT
>NW_015226379.1:0-854 GCF_001447785.1 Gekko japonicus | reverse complement strand
GGGGGGGGGGAGAGAACTCCAGCCTCACCTACTTCCTCTATCCTGGAAATGGGCCTGTGGGAGTGGCAGGCCATAGGCCCAATGGGCTGCTTCCTGCCTGGGATCCCACTTCCCCTGTCCCTCCCTCCTGGGAAGCCTCATAGGTCTTCCCCTCTATCCCCTGCTGGCCAAAGGAGGTCACTGCAGCCAGTTCCCTGCACCACCCATCCAAAGGAGTGTCCCTGGATCCCACAATGTATGAGGAATGGGCCATTGCCTGCAGTGGTTTCTGCTGCTCCTCCACTGTCCTAGTTGTGTCATACCTCTGCTGCCAGCACTCAGGGGTTGGCTGGAGGCTGGCCCCCAGCCTCCTGAATCAGGCATTCAGTGGAGACCCAGCCTGCTATGGTGTCCTCCCTGCTGTGGCCTTCTCAATCAGCTGCCTCTTTTTGGCTGCCTCTGTCAGCCCTTCCCAGCTGGTCTCTGCCTTCCTCATCTTAACCAGCATCCCTGGACATTGCAGCAATGCTGCTCCTGCAGCATCGAGCTGGGCTTTTGCAGTCTTCCCTTGATGGCTCTACCAGCACAGTCTAGAGACTCTCATCTCCTCAAAATTAGGGGTTGGAGGTCTGACCCCAGACAGGAGGCAAGTCAGAAGGAAACTTTGAGCAGCCACAAAATTATTCTGCAGCTGCTCAGGTCAAATTGTAGCAAGGCAAGGAGCTCTGAGCCTGAGCTCTCAACTGACAGTGGCTGTTGAAAACAGCACATTTGCCCCACCCAATGAGCATGCCATGAAGTTTGTGGTGCCTCTACTCAACATAAGCAGATGAAGCTGCCTTGTACTGAATCCAATCATTGGTCTAACTAGGTCA
>NW_015226378.1:0-855 GCF_001447785.1 Gekko japonicus | reverse complement strand
AAGGGTCTTCCTCAAGCTGCACTCAGGGCAGAGCATGCCTCCGTCCCACCCTTGGTACCCTACTGTGTCTATGTGTTGTCATTTAAACATATGGAAAGTGGTCTTTCCATATCAGAGCATTATGATCCCATCTCTTTCTGCAGCATTGGAAGTGTTTCATTTATCTGGGGACTTGTTATTTAAGAGCTGCTCCTGTATTGGGCAAGCCACTCCTGCAATCCTCACTGAATTCTAAGGTGTAAGTACCATGTACATCAGATTACACATATACTTCTTATTGATTTATCCTTCTCCTTGGTTTAACTGCAGGCCTGTTGCATGCTATTTTCTCCAAGAGAGGAAGGCAGATTCCTATTACTGCTCTGTAATTCCATCATGGTTTGTGGTAACACAATAAACTGTAAGTACTTTATAGTAGCAAATTCTTGACATGAAATTTAGCTCTGTAACAACCACTTGCCAATGCAGCATTCTCTATAATATACAGGGTTTTCCTCTCTAAAAGCCAGAACAGCAGAGTTGTAAATTTGCTTACTCTAGCTGTTCTTACTTCCTGGGCCATTTGTGCTTGGAAAGCTTTTTGCTAAAAGAAGAGGCATTTGGAATCTGTACAGTATGTGCTACAGCTTACCTTTTGAATCTTCATGGTCCAAGAGGTAAATGTGATATTGAAAGTGTGATTTATTAAAATAGGATATGCACAGTCCCCAAGCAATTAAGCTGCTGATTTACAAGCATACAATCAGGGGAATGTATGTATAAAGGATTCCACATTATGATGAGTGCTTTGATTCAAAGCCCAAACCAGGGAGGTTTTCACTAACAAAGCTGTTATAGTTTCCTGTGCAGGGATAC
>NW_015226377.1:0-855 GCF_001447785.1 Gekko japonicus | reverse complement strand
TACAGACAAACACAGCTACCCATCCTGATCTACCTGCATTTAGATTACTCAAAATAATTGATCAAAATGCGAGACTGTTTAAAAATGACATTTTGTTTCTATACAAACATGATCAATTGTAAAAGCGAGTTCTGATCCTGCAGGCGGCTAAAGCAAAAACATGCCAGCTGATCCATCATGGACTCAACACAGTTTTTAGCTGCTGTACGGTTAGCTGCCAAGAGACTTTTAAAACAGAAGTTCCTGGGGGAGACTCCATGGGGAACATTTGGTCCAAAGACCCAGCTGTGCTGGTGAATGCATGTCTGTATTGAAGTTGCAAAGGTGGGGAAACAAAGGCACATCCAGCAAGGGGAGGGTGAGAATTTGGAGGCTAAGTCTGCCAGAATCCCCAAAGGCAATAATAGATAATGACGCAAATGGCAGAACCTGAGTTTGCTCTTCTTTGCCCCCAGCCTAGTTCTGTGGGCTGCTTTAAAAAAAAATGTATTTTTTGTAGACACACGCCTACCAATCAAACTAGTTTTAGCAACATATATCTCTTTTTAATCCACCCCCAGAGGGTATGTGTTAAAGGAACCCTGCTGAAGCCAAGCGGGTCTGCTCCTTGCCTGGCTCTGCACCCTTAGGGGAATAGTCCTTAGTTTTGTGATGCAAGGAAATGCAGGGCCCCTGCTGCACCTTCCACTGTTTAGGTGGAGGAGGAAATTTTACAGGTAAAGCATAACAAGAGGAAATGAGGGGAGAGATGCACTTGCCCAAATCCCCTCTTTTACACAACTGCACAGCAGGAAGGAGCCAGACCTAGGATCTGCGTGCCTCAGGGAGATGGCTCTCCAAGGCACACAAATCCTG
>NW_015226376.1:0-855 GCF_001447785.1 Gekko japonicus | reverse complement strand
AAACTCATAAAGCAAACTAATCCAGGAGTTCTCTCCTAGTCTGAGCAATACATTTTAAAGCTGTATTGCTAAACACATAGAAAACAGATATTTGGCACAAAGCCATTGAAAAGCAAAAGACCATGGAATACATGAAATAAATGAAAACCCAGTTGCTTACTATTTCAACACTTACTTTAGACCTTAGACCATCTGGGATTTAGCAAAAGCTGAAAGGCTGAACAGCTGAATGCCAGGCTGACAAACGTCCTTTGGATCTGTCAATAACAACATCCACATGGAGTTGTTGCAAATCATGGTGTGTACATCAAGGGGTAGTTCCACTCTACAACATATGTTATCTTGGACACCTGAAGAAGGTTAGTAGTATCATATATGCAACATATGACATAGCATGACAATGAGGTTCAGAAGTACTTCAGCAGAATCATTTAGATGTAACATAAGGAACCTCAAAAAACATGCAATAGAGCTCATTTATGTATATAAGAAGCAACAATAATTAGCATTCACATCCTAATCAGTAAGCAATCTTTAAAACAATGTATAAATTATGGCATAACATATTGTTACCAGCAATGTAATGTCTTGTAACACCATATTTCACAATCAGACAGAAATATAGTCCTTCTGAGAGTACTAGAGTTCCTATTTCATTGTCATTCATGGTAGAGCTATCATGGTAGAGCTATGGAGCCCAGCTTTCATTTCTAAGTAAGAGAAATGAAAAATGAAAAATTTAACCAGGCTTTAGGCATTATTCCAATGCCAGATAATTTCAATGCAAAATACACAACTGACCACAATGCCATCTCAACACAATTGGGATACAGCTAGTAAGCAACGAACATGAAA
>NW_015226375.1:0-855 GCF_001447785.1 Gekko japonicus | reverse complement strand
AAGCAAAGTTGGTCGTCCTCTCTAAGTCAGTAGTGGGAATTGAGGCCCTGTCTTGTTTGTTTTGCATTCATTCTGTTTAAAATCTGGATTTGGGTCATTCTTGTTTAGCAGCAGGCTTATCTGGCCAACAGGTTTGGGGAGGATGTTTAATACAGATAAACTGCCCAGGGGGGGAAATTGCAGAAAGGATCCGGAGTCGAAGCTGCGAAATCTTTCAAGGTCAAAGTAAACCCACAGGATACTGATTAAAGGCACTGCTGTTTTCAGGTTGCCGTCATGGCTGGATTACAGAAAGAGGGAATTCCTTGCTAGTGAGAGATTAGTGGAGTCTTAAAAATCATTATGGGTGTGTTTCAAGGCGCTGGGTGCAGCTAAAGGGCATGCCGCACATGGTGCAGCGGTGGCTGTCTAATAAACCCTACTCCAGCTATTTTGTTTTTAAAGTGTCGCTTTGGTGCTTGGGGCACTTTGGAGTGGCAGTGGGTTTTGTGTACTTAACACTTTTATGGCTGTCATTTTATTGTTATTAATGCGCGCACACACCTGTTTCCCTCCCACGTGGTTCCATTTGTGTTTTGCAAATACACAACTGAAACCCTGAACTGGGAGTTTTCAGGAGAGGTGTCCTGAGTGTTGACACACAGTAAGCACATGGAGTTAGTCGTGTGACATCAGGGTTGGTCTGAGGTTTAGGCACTGCTGAAGGAGAATCCAAGAACAAGGTTTCCACGATAACAGGCCAAGGTCAGAGACGAAGAAATCTATCCAGAATGCAGGCAGCAAGATCATTCGCTAACAGACAAGTTACTTCCACACATACACGCCCGCCCCATGCTGCTAACCACCTATGTTGCA
>NW_015226374.1:0-855 GCF_001447785.1 Gekko japonicus | reverse complement strand
TTTTCCCAGTTCGTGCCCATCCCTAATGATGAACTCACTAATGTTTCAGTGGAAGCCAAATTCTGTAAGCCATTTCTTCCCTGGTAATTTTCCTCCAGTGGAAGAATCACACACTTTAATAGATAAATTCAGATGTTTCCAGAACAGACACAGCAGATAGCCATGCTGTCCAGAGCAAAGTCCAACAACAAAAGGCATGTAATACCTTTTATTAAGTCCAACTAAAACAAGATCACATCACTGTTTCTTATCTTTTAATTGAAGGCTCTTTCCCGGAAAACCAAAGGAGAAACTTGATACCAGCTCTACCTAGCAACATTTTATCAATTCAAAGTGGCCTGGCCTTCTATGTGGGGCACAGAGAAAAGGCACCCCCTTCTCTCTTCTAGATATGCAGCCTGACCAAGAGTTTGGGAGCACTGTAAACTTGAACACTGTTTTGTCTTAATACATGGCTTTTTGTGTTCAAAGTAGATTAAGTAATATGAGCTGTAGCCACTCATAGGGATAAAGATAAGAATCCACAGTTTGAAAGGCAAGGATGAGAAGCTTAGATTACTTAGTTCAACCTGTTGCACCATACATAACTCCCCACTACATTTGTATCTATGCAATTTTGCAAGCTGCTGAAACACACAGCTTATGTTTCAGTATCAGTAAGTTGGTTGATGGATCCCCCTTACTGTTAAGCTTCCAATATTTCATCCAGTACTTCATGGTACAAGTTTTAATCTTAAACCTGTATGAAAATGGAGTCTCAGCTGACTTTTTATGTACACTCCCACTGCATTTGTTCTAGCTTTTAAGTACAGCACAGTCTCTCCTTGTCTTGAGCTAGTTTTTCCCAATTTAACT
>NW_015226373.1:0-855 GCF_001447785.1 Gekko japonicus | reverse complement strand
GACAATGGCCCAGAAGAGAGGTCATTCCTCCAGACTAATCGCAGGAAAATGATTGCCTCATTAATGAAGGACTAGTGTTCCTGTGAAGCAGCTGAGTGCTAACAGGGAACAAAAAGTAGTTCCTAGTTCAGCAATTTTCAGGGCACCTCAGCTCCCCACACTATTTCCAGTGATAGACTGTGTGAAAATGAGCCAGTACAGACTTCACATTTAAGGTCTGCTGCTTCTCATATGTCTCACTGTGATCGTTTACATCTGTCAAGCCTGCCTTCTAAACATTTTACTCCAAATGTATCGATTGCTTGAAAAAGGAGAAAAACCACAGCTACAGCTCTCTCCACTGATGAATGCTATCTACTATACGGCAAGTTGTCACAGTGATTAAACTAACTAAAGCTGTATATGCCAAAAAAAGTTTAACTGAGGTAGGTATTTTGCTTGAGTCCATAACATTTGGAACAAAAAGCTTATGTGAGGGTTAGCGTGATTCTGTTTTCTCTGTCATAACTTTCACTTCTACATTTGCATTTTCTAACATACATTGGATGCAGCCTCACATATAGTTGTATTTGAATATGGTACCTCATTGTTACAAAAGCCTTCTAAATCCTTTCAGAGAAAAATTATATAGTCCTCCAGCATGCAGTGAGCACAGTGGGGAGACTGAATTCGCACACAACATACTGTAGCCCATCCTTCTTCCTATGCTTCACTTATATGCACCCAGCAGCTCATGGCTCCCCATAAATCAACTGGCAGCACAATTCCTATTCTTGCCATGTGGCAAACACCAAGGGCCTCAGTTTGCCAGGATCAGCCAAGCATCCAGCAGTGGTCTCAAACTCAGCTGACACA
>NW_015226372.1:0-855 GCF_001447785.1 Gekko japonicus | reverse complement strand
AAACAAACAAACAAACTAGACACAAGATGAATACAGAAATTGAGAAGAAGTGCCCATTCTGCCCTTGATGGATTTTGCAACCATGAACCATGGGAGGGAAAATAGAAAATGTTGCAAATTCTGGCAATTTGTCATATCTGATAACAGATTTTTGCTGACTCTTTGTGAGGAAGGCTACAGGTGAAACGTTGTACATTTTGGCAACACATTTTCTTTCTATCAGCTTAGGAATCCGTAGGATCAGGCAGAATCTCTGGGCTAGGGAGAGGGCTTGTAAAATCCAGCCAGGGAGACAAAAAATGCCCTACCTGCAGTTTACTGCCTGTTCTTCTTTCACCTTACCTCGTTTCACTGCACGAGGACTGCCAGGTATGCTTGTTTTCCTGGGTTCAGATCCTGCATTGGAAGCTCTGAGACTAACATGGGAGCTGCAGTCATCATCAGAGCAGGAAGACTCATCTAAGAAAGGAACATTGCTGATCTGGGTTGCTTTCTAGAAAATAAGCCACTAAAGTCAGAATGGAAGGCAGATGTCCCAGTTTAATTATACCATACAAATCAAGAGAAAGCACCAAAGGAGTTACATTTTGCCAACTCTGCCCTTAGCCCCAGACCAAAAATCAATAAGCTCTATAGCTGCTCATCCTATTCTCCTGGGACTTCCAATTCATTTTGTTTGTGCACCAGACACTACAAGTGCAACTAGAGCTACTATTTTATGTAAAATGCCTCATTTGTCCAAACATGCCACAGAAAAGTGTGTAAGACTGGCATGCATTGTTAGTGTGGCATTTCATGGATTATGACCCTGGAATGTGTTGACCGTACTAATTTTGTTAGCAGCTAAGATATTTC
>NW_015226371.1:0-855 GCF_001447785.1 Gekko japonicus | reverse complement strand
GTGTAATTAACTGATTAATACAAAAACTAATCTAATGAATTAGATACATTTATATATTGCACAACCTCAATAAAAGTACCTTTTGAGGACTCTGAGGGGAGAATTTATATAAAGATTATATAATAACAAAATTCACCATTCACTTTCCAAGGAAAGGTCATATTTAACGTTTTCTTTGTCACTAAACTGGGGAAGGGACTATTCAATAATCCTGTTATAATCATACACTTATAGTCAAACCCTTCCAAAACAAATAAGTTAAAGACCTGCCAGGGCAGTGGAAGACTCAGACCATTCAGGTTTTTGCTGACTTTTGGTGGCTTCAGTTAACTGTTATTAGGAGGAAAACCTGAAAGGCAAAGAATCTGTCATTTGAATATAAAGTAGAACAGGAAGCCGTATGATATCTTTTAAAACAAAATTTGATACAGGGAGAAGGGCATTGTCATATCCAGTTATGCCCTTGAAGAACTTCAAATCTTTGAGCTCAACTACACTGATTAATTGAGAACATTTTATCTGTAATTAACACTTAAGATGATAAACCAGCTGATAAAAGCTTGTAGCTCTACACAAAATGTCATTTACAGATTAAAAATTGCCTCCAATTTAGTTGTATATTGCATTCATTGTACACTTAGCGTTACACTGGGTTGCCTATGTGTGTGTCTACTTAAAAATAGATATTTCCATTTTTAATTCACACCTTGTTAACATGTTTTACCCTCAAGTATC
This sequence comes from Gekko japonicus, assembly GCF_001447785.1. Lineage (NCBI taxonomy): Eukaryota > Metazoa > Chordata > Lepidosauria > Squamata > Gekkonidae > Gekko > Gekko japonicus. The sequence goes on along the minus strand of NW_015226371.1, from coordinate 120 downwards.
CCTCAAATAATGTGTATTAATGCCTAGCATTTGTATACCTGCAAATAGGGCTGCCAACACACCTGAAGAAAAATGTCCCTTTAACAAGGGTATAATGTATGGAAATGGGAAGCTTTTCAT
>NW_015226370.1:0-855 GCF_001447785.1 Gekko japonicus | reverse complement strand
TGGAGTAGGCATGTAAGAAATTTATTTCCTTTTGCAATCAGATTGTCTTTTGCCTCTGCCTACTTCCAGCATGGTGTTATCACAGAATAATTTAATATAGGTACAATGTATCATACAGAGGGTTGTTTGGTGTGCCTCTATCTTTCCCCTGCTTTTCTGTGAGCATCAGATAGTGTTTGCTACAGTCTTTTAAAATCCCGCTATTTCTTCCTCCAATTCCTTTCTAAATGCCAGCATATTAAGTGTCACATGGGGGAACTCGTGATTATAATGTAGAGAGAAGTGTACTAGAAATGGCTCCATGATTAAGGATGCACGTCTGCCACCAAATCACACTGACTGAGCAAAATCTTGGCTCTCTCAGTACACGAAGGGGAAAGTTGAGCAATCGGCAAATGGAGATGTTTAATGATTGTGCATGTAAAGGAGGAGGGAGAACAGAGGAAACCTGTTATGAAATAACAGTTAATGCATAAGCATCTACCAGTGCGCACTTTATTGCAGCAATAGATCAGCTTCCAAGGCTCATGCCTTAGGGATGGAAATGGAGGGAGGGAGGAAGAACTACTGATATAATTCATGCCTGCTGCAGGATTCATTGCCATTTGCAATTGGAGCAAACAGGATGATATGAGGAATGTGACTGAAATGTACAGGGTGCCAAGGAAGAAAAATTTAGAAAAGAGATTACCATTTTAAAGGTGGCTGAATCAGAAATGTCAAGTTTGAGGAACATACAAGCAGTAGCACAAGCTGCAGAAATGTAAGCATACAAATACTGGCAGAAACATATGCCTACCTTAGGTACCTAAAATGATCATGTGAAAATAAGCCCTGTTGAAGTGCTTTTCCTTT
>NW_015226369.1:0-855 GCF_001447785.1 Gekko japonicus | reverse complement strand
GAATAGTACAGGTGGTCTTATACCACATGATGTCAACTTGAAACATCTTTTGCAATGGCAGAGTAGAAGAGTCTATGTGTGTGGCATTCAGCAGCTGTTCCGGACTCCTTCCCTCTGGTTGCAGACCCATCTGAGCAGCTTTGCAGGATCAGGATTGCTCACTAGGGAATACCGCTGCATGTCAGCCGGCCTGTCTGACATGAACAGGGGCTGAAGAGTTATGCTGAGCACCAAATGTTTTCTGTTAGCAAATGCTGTTTTGTCTGCTCTTTCAAAAAAGAAAAAAAGAAAATCCCCATTCCAAGGTCAGGCCGTGTTTCAGCAGCTCCCCTGTTCAGAGAAGGCTCTTTATTTCCAGAAGAAATTGAAAGGCTATGTACACCCTTCCAAACTGCTGTACAGCTCAGGCTCTCAGAGTACACAGCTACGACTAGGCAGGCTCTTTGTGTTGGGTCCTCAAGCTTTGGGCAAGAGTTTTGTTTGTTTGTTTGCTATTTGGCAGTGTTGTTTTGATGTTCTGTAGATGTTCATTGATGTCGGAATGGTTAGTTGGAGTAGATTCCATGCAGCCTAGAGAGAGATGGAGTGAGTTACATTTTGTTGCAGAACCTAAAATAGTCGTTTGCACTTCCACATGCACCGACCAACAGCCTGCAATTCACAAATCCCATTTTAAAGGATATGCATACAGGCTTTTCAACTATTCCTTTCTGTTTTGTTTAGAGAGATCTTGTTGGTGTTACTGTACAGCGATGCCAATATATTGGGGCATTTATTGGTAATCTTTTTTATTTATTTATATTTTTATAGCCTGCCTTTCTTACCAGGACTCAAGGTGGATTACACAAAGTCAAT
>NW_015226368.1:0-855 GCF_001447785.1 Gekko japonicus | reverse complement strand
TTGGCGTCTCTTATGTTCTTATGTGTGTGGGATATTAGAGGGGCTCTTGTTAATGTTTTAGAAGTTGTGAAACAGTTTTACTTCTTGCTTCTAGTTTTGGCTGGTTCTGTAAGTGACCTTGAATTACCACTGTGGCAAAATAGGCAAGAACAAATGCGAAAAATACTTTAAAAAAAATCCAAATACAGCAGAGCATGCATGTCTTGCTCCAGGGCTTGCAGCTGTACCCCAGATTTTCTGATGCTGCTCTTATTCCCTGAAAGAAGGGTGCTTTGCAAATGCTCAGAGAGTTTCCACACTTAGGTCCAAAAAGTCTTCTCATTGGTCCATAGCTGTTTCCTCAAAGCTTATTCACTTTGGTTACCTGCAGCCCTTGTTTTAAGCTTATCAATTGGGTGAGGGGTGAGGAACAGTTTATCTGATTACTTACGTGTTTTTGCTTCAACCACCACGGAACTGCAGGTATCAAACTCAGAGCTACAGACCCTGATGGAGCCGGTACAGTTGCTATTTGAAGCAAAGCATGTCTGACATTCAATAGATGCCCCTAAAAGTACAAAGAGAATGAGAAGGGAAACACAGATAAATCCTATCCCTTGTGAAATTTCTCCACACACACTGCAGTCATGGTTTCGTTTCTGTTTGTTTTTTGAAACCAGAACATGCTGGCATTTCATGAGTCTGAGAGAATAACTGATATTGCAGGGATAGGAAAAGTGCTGCTGGTTGCAAGAACCGGCTCGTTGAACTGAGGCAAGGCCAGAGCAGTAGGTCATCCAGAGACACTGTGGGCCACCTCGTTTCGAAGACTGACCCTTTGCACTCAAAAACAGGGTCTTTGGGTTATTTCAAAAA
>NW_015226367.1:0-855 GCF_001447785.1 Gekko japonicus | reverse complement strand
TCCCTTCCCCATGACCCGTAGTATTGAAACAATCAATAAAATCTTTTTTTAAAAAGAGAGAGAACAGAATTTGGGGATTTGATCCACTACACTAACTCTCAGGGTTGTCCAACTTGGTGCCCGTGGGCCCCATGGAGCCTGCTAGGCTTTTCAGAAAGTGGGTGAGGCCCCTGTAAGGCAGAGCGTGTTACAGGCTTCCCTCATTTAGATAAAAGTTTTCCACTGGAGGACAGAAAGAGGAAATGCAGGGTATTAATGTTTTAATTAATAAATAGAAGAGATTGCAGTTACTAAGAACAGGGTCTCCATTCAACAAATGCTTAGAAAAATGCATGGTCCTGCTTCGGTTTTGACAGGAAGATAACAGACAGGGTTATCTCCAAAAGGTGTCCTGCATCACCATCTGGTGGAGAACACATAACTATAACAGACTCATCTTTCCAAGCCTTATTTTCCAAGATGCTGCAACCATAATTGCTGTTAAAAGTGTGGGATTTTCTAAGAACAAACAAAATACTGTAGCATAGGCCTGCTTGTTTTACTATTTATTGAAACTATGTGGGTGCCCCTTTGACACACCGCAAGATGTCAGAACAGCAGCTTACTCCATGGAGGTCCTTTCACCTGAAGAGTGAAAGCCCATCTGTAATGATTCCTTGTTTTAGTGGGTGTGTGTCTTTAAATGTTTGGTTTGAGTGCAGTGCTGGAAGGAGAGTGATATAGGGAGACAAGTGTGCTGGGATTGGTGGATGACTGAGAGTGTGGAAGGAGTTGTTCTGAGTGAATCTGTGTGTGTGTGTTGAGGGAATCCAGTGAGTGGTATGACAGAGTTCTGTGTATGTGTCCTTGGAAAGT
>NW_015226366.1:0-855 GCF_001447785.1 Gekko japonicus | reverse complement strand
GGATTGAAAGTGTGTGTGACCACAGCCTTCGTGTGCTTTATTATATGCTTGCTGTGGCAGATAAATGTTACTTCTGGCTTCACAACACAATGTTGTGGTCCCAGATAATCCCGTTAGGAACTAGACCTCTTCCATTCTCCCCTGCTTTCAATGTGGCCAGCAGCTGTATGACTGGATGCTATGGCAACCATGATAGAGAGTGTGTTTATCTGTAGTGTATTTTGTGGCTCTGAAGGCATAAAACTACTTAAAACGTTTCTCCTCACAATTTCCCCCCAGTCTTTTTTTTTTTTTAAACCACTTCATGTAACTGTAGGAGCAATGCCACAAGTAATGTATTTTGGAAAGAGAAGATTTCCACATGGTTATTATAATATCACATTCTGATGTATCTACAAAGAAACTACTCCTGCAGTATAGTAGAAAACTCTTAAACAGCACCAAATATTCTGGCTGTAAACCTTTGTGCAGTATTCCATGTTTTTCTTCCACAGTGTGGGAGAGCAGCCTGAGGACAGACACATTACAGCAAAGCTATCCTTCCTGGAACTGATCCTTACACTACAAGGTAAAATGCCCCACTGAATGAGTGAGAATTGATTGTGCCCAATGAAAATGGGTTTGTTCCTCTTGCTGCTGTGAATCGTGTGGCTGTTGTGTGAGCAATTAAGGAAGCAAACGATGAGCTCCAACACACAAAAGCTGTCTGTTTTCATTATACAGTAGGCTTCCCTTTGTTTTCAGAAATTAATTACACTTTATTCCAAATAAAATTGAAGGAAAGAAAAAGAAGCAATGTTATTACAGTAACCAATCTTCTGCGGCTAAACCTGAACACATAATTCGACAGATGCT
>NW_015226365.1:0-855 GCF_001447785.1 Gekko japonicus | reverse complement strand
GCCTTCCTATTTCTAGCTGAACATAAAGCCAAGCAGCTTGAACTGTGCAAGCCTCAGTGCAGGTCAGCATGTCCCTTGCCAACCACCTATCTCCAATGACCAACACTAAAAGCTGACAAGAAGCTTCATTTCTAGTACAGTACCTTTGTAAGAGCTGCAGTATGGTCTTCTCCACAAGAGACGTAAACAATTTTGTGAGATCTTAGTGACTTTAGAAGATTGGGAACGTATCTATCTGAAAGTTGTAATAATTCAGTACACGTAAGATACATATTGAAACAAGCTATATACAGAGCCCTCAAAAATAACTAGCGATTAATCTCATTTTTCAATATCAGTGTTTTCTTATAAGGAACTTGGTCCCATTTTTTCAGCTTAGAGGTTAGAATTTCTATGAAACAGTGCAGGACAACAAATGGCAATGCTCTAGGAAGCTTTACAACTGTTTTGCTTTTTTGAAAATAATAAAAAGAAATAATACAGAGAAGAGGAATATACTGCACTTACCAGTTTCATCATTAAGGCCAAGCTGCCCAAATTTGTTGCGCCCCCACCCAAAGACAGCTCCAGAAAGAGAAAGTACAAAGCTATGGGCGCCGCCTGCTGCAATTTGGGCAAAAGGTATTCCCAGTAAAGATTTTATCAACTGTGGGGAAGTCTGCTTTTTAAGTTCATAGCCTAAACCCAGTTGACCATGTTTATTCTGTCCCCAGGAAAAAACTTCACTTCCTGTGGAAGAAGAACGAAGACATATTTAAAATAAAGAATCATAATTTCTTGCTCTAAGAATAATTCCATTGTTTTACATCACAAAATTCAAACATTGGCAATAATGAGTCAGCAAATAAAGGCATT
>NW_015226364.1:0-855 GCF_001447785.1 Gekko japonicus | reverse complement strand
ACATCTCTTACTACAAAGCTGTGGTCAAAGAACTGTGCATTAGTTTAAATGAAATTCAAACCTCACATTTCCTTCACCTGTTTGTTTCTGTTTCTCATGTTTTGCCTGCTCTGCAGCCGTGCTTCAGTCTCCTTGCTTCTGATATCCCTGGCCATTTGTTTCATTACCTCAGATGTTACCCAGCCTGTATCACAAAGCTATTTTTCCCCAAAGGACCATGTGAGGTTTTAGTTCCAGACAAACTACCAGTTTTCCATTCCGTCACAGAAACTTGATTGCAAACTTATTGATAGTTTTCTTCCCTAAGAATGTTTATGGGCATTCCAGGCCATCACATGAGCACAGCCAGCCATTAGTTGAATCCACCTGAGGATTTCTGTGAATGAGAAAGGGAACAATTTTCATCAGTTCTCCTCATCATACTGTTTCTTGTCTCCCAGAGGCAGCATTGAGGGGCATTTGTGGCTGCAGTAAGAGGGGGATGTGAAGAAGTCATGCTCAAAAGACAGGAATCCCTTCTGTCTGCAAAAATTACCAGTGCATCTAAGCTAGTATTAAAAGGCTTCACATCCCCGTGGGCAATACAACAGACCTATAGATTTCAAAGAAATACACAGATTTTAGGTAGTAGTAATGAACTAGTAATGATCTCTTTTAAACTGAGTACCAAACTGAGTACATGGAAGGTGAGAACTGTCAGGCAAGCATGCTGACCCCAGAGGGTTTCACAGTGGTATGGCAAATATAGGGAGCAATACTGACATCTGCTGGCTAAATGTACAAGTTTTAGGGTCAAAATATACCTAATATTGCAGATCCAAGGGCCAAACTTGACGTAACAGTGCCTACAAGTCC
>NW_015226363.1:0-855 GCF_001447785.1 Gekko japonicus | reverse complement strand
CTAGGGCTGACCCTGTTTAGCTTCCGAGAGCTGCCAAGATCCGGCTAGCCTGAGCCATCCAGGACAAGGTTATCTACTCTTAAGGATGCTTCACTATTCCATGCTGAAAACAAAGCATTAAAAAAAAAACCGTTTAACACTCTTTGAATAACTGGCAACCTGTCTTGTGTTGGCTTTTACATCCTTCTTGGGCACCTTGCCAGGATGACAGGGACTGACTCCATCAAGGAAGACCTGAAAATGGCTGCTCATGACAGGACATTTTGGAGAACATTAATCCAGAGGGTTGCCATAGGTCAGAAGCGACTTGGCGGCACTTGACAGGCATGACATAACCAGAGCGCCCAATCCTGTGTCCACTCCTGGCCATAGAAACGGTTTCCTTTGTGGAATATGTCATCCTGCTACCTCTGTTTGACTGCAGTGTCGCAGTCCTGATTTCAGGAGACTGGATTAATGCCGGAGTCCTTCAGGCCGTACGACGCGCACATAAACAAGGTGGCCATGGCACCTGAGCTTTATTGAAGCACCATAATTCTGTCCAGGTCAGGTGCCTCGTCTCAACATCCATTTATAAAAAGCCTTCTTACAACAACTGCGGATGAGTTACTATTGCTTCTGCAGTCCGGGAAGGTGATGGGGACAGCTAACAAGGTGCTAATAAAAGCAACACTATGATAAACAGAGGGAGGAAGCAGTCAGAGTCATCTGATTTAGAGGGTGAGCCCTGGATTTATCATGCTTTGCTCCTTCTCCTCCCTGGCTTCTTGGAGTCTCCTTTCTCTTGCAGCTGGTAGTGACTGGCTCGTATCGCCTCGATCTGACCAGGCTACCCTCTGGTCACACTTATCTTGG
>NW_015226362.1:0-1053 GCF_001447785.1 Gekko japonicus | reverse complement strand
AAACTTCCGATGAGGAAGAGTCCACCGCCTCGTGAGGGAGACTGTCCCAGTGTCGAACGCATCCCCATTGTGAGGAAGTCCTTCCTCAAATTTAGTCAAAAAGTCCTTTGCTGTCGTTTATACCCATTAGTCTAAATCCTGTTACATGGCATGACTGAAAGGATCTCCACCCAATCCTCTGCATGGCATCCCTTTAGGTATCGGAACGTGGCAACCGTATCACCTCGCAAAGTCTCTTCTCCACTTGAGAGATTCATAAGAACATAAGAACATAAGAGACGCCAATGTTGGATCAGGCCAAAGGCCCATCCAGTCCAACACTCTGTGTCACACAGTGGCCAGAAATACCAGTGCCATCAGGAGGTCCACCAGTGGGGCCAGGACATTAGAAGCCCTCCCACTGTTGACCCCCCCCCCAAGCACCAAGAAGACCGAGCATCACTTGCCCCAGAGTCCCTATCTATACCTTGTGGCTAATAGCCACTGATGGACCTCTGCTCCATATGCTTATCTAATTCCCTTTTGAAGCCGTCCATGCTTGTAGCCGCCACCACTTCCTGTGGCAGTGAATTCCATGTGTTAATCACTCTTTGGGTGAAGAAGTACTTCCTTTTATCCATTCTAACCCGACAGCTCAGCAATTTCATGGAGTGCCCACGAGTTCTTGTATTGTGAGAAAGGGAGAAAAGCACCTCTTTCTCTACCTGCTCTTTCCCATGCATAATCTTATAAACCTCGATCATGTCACCCCTCAGTCGTCGTTTCTCCAAGCTAAAGAGCCCTAAGCGCTTTAACCTTTCCTCATAGGGAAAGTGTTCCAACCCTTTTATCATTCGAGTTGCCCTTTTGTGCACTTTTTCCAAAGCTATAATAGCCTTTTAAAGGTGTTCCTGGCTCCTTCAGCCTCTCCTCATAGGACATGGTGTCCAAACCCAACTTCTTTGCCCTATGCTGGACTCCTTCCAGCTTATTGATATCCTTCCAAAGCTGTGGTGCCCCAAACTGAACACTGACCTTGTATGTGTGAGGAGGAGGAGGAGGGGGAAGAGGAGG
>NW_015226361.1:0-869 GCF_001447785.1 Gekko japonicus | reverse complement strand
AGCCATGACATAAGTGGAACACAGGCCAAGTAATGAGAACATCTGACATCTGACATTTCACCCTCACTAATTTAGCTCTCTTTAAAAAAGGGGTTTTACAGATTCATGGAGGAGATGTCTCTTGGTGACTATTAGCCCGTGATGACTAAATGGAACCTCCATGTTCAGAGACAGTGTACCTCTGGATACCAGTTGCTGGGAAGCAACAACAGGGGTGGAATTTATTTCATTTCATTTATATTCTGCCCTTCTCGCTGCGACTTAGGGAGGAATACGGCTTCTCTTATGTTCGTAAGAGCTCAGGTCCAGTGGCCAAAACCCCGGTGCCATCAGGAGGTCCACCAGCGGGGCCAGAACTCCAGCAGAGTTCATCAGGTACAGATGCTTTTGGCAATTATCCATTCAAAAAGATTTCCAATGCAGAAGATTTCAGAAAAAGGAAGCTCTCAGGGGCAGTGATGCTCTGTATTCCTAGTACTTGGCGGGCCACAGTTGGAGGGCTTCTGGAGTTCTGGCCCCGCTGGTGGACCTCCTGATGGCACCTGGGTTTTGGCCACTGTGTGACACTGAATGTTGGACTGGATGGGCCATTGGCCTGATCCAACATGGCTTCTCTTATGTCCATAAGGCAGAGGTCCAGCAGCAGTCCAGAACTCCAGCAGCAGTCCAGAACTCCAGCAGAGTTCATTGGGTAGACATGCTTGCCAAATAGTGAAACATGCTGTATGATGCATTGGTCAGGCCACACCTGGAGTACTGCATGCAATACTGGTGGCCTCATTTTGAAAAGGATGTGGGCAGAAGGGAGTGGGTGCAGAAGAGAGCGAGAAGGACGATCCAGGGCCTGGAGACCAAGGCCTACAAGGAAA
>NW_015226360.1:0-856 GCF_001447785.1 Gekko japonicus | reverse complement strand
CAAATGAGTTTGACACCCCTGCTTTAGCCTCTATGTAGCACATTTGAAATAATTGACACATATTTGCTGGCAGTCCCCCAATACATACCTGCAATAATCCATTCAGGAATTATTCCAGCATTCATCAAGGCTTTAGTGAGTTCTGAGCCAATTTGCGTCACCGCTTTAGTTTCCTACAGGGGAAGGATATATTCCCAATGGGCTAAATGAAGGGTATAGGATCAAAATGGGCTGGTGGATATTAACAAGACATTGTACACCTAGATGTCAGGATGTTTTGGGCAACTGTAACCCATGTGATTTGGGAAATCTTCCTTACTCTTTTTTCCTCCATAAGGGAAACCTAACCTGTGTTAACGCATATTCACACAAGAAGAAATTGGATGGTATTGTGTTAATTCATAGACCTTGGCTGTGGTCACACAAATTAAAGAATCCACTTTCAATCCACTTCCAATGCACTTTCCAACTGGATTTTGCCGGTTCAAACAGCTAAATCCAGCTGGAAAGTGTATTGAAAGTGGATTATTTTAGTGTGTGTGACCACAGCCCTTGAGTACTTCTGAATCTGGCATAAGAGGGAACCAAAGCATAGGCTTCTGTGCACTTTTGTCCTACCATCCCCATCCATCACTCTCAATGAGGCGACAATATCTGATTCAGGTTTTAGGTCAGGGGTGGCCAAACGTGCTTAACGTAAGAGCCACATAGAATAAACGTCAGATGTCTGAGAGCCGCAAGACATGAACAAATATTATACACACATTTTTATTGAAAAATATGCAAATTTGCTTTTTATTAACAGTAAATGAGATTGCCAAAAAAAACCCAAAAGGGTTAAAAACAGATATTGATA
>NW_015226359.1:0-855 GCF_001447785.1 Gekko japonicus | reverse complement strand
TTCTTTCTGGAACCCTTTTAAAGCTAATTATCCCTTCTTTGGATCCAGTTTGGGTAATACCTTACAGGCATATCAGATGGAAAAGGTTGCCACATAAGACATGCACATGCTGAAAATTAATGCATCAGAATTATTGATGGTTGGTTGTGGCCTCACATGACCTCTGCGTATGAGATTTCCCATTAAGCATAGATCGCTACATGCACCTGAAGAATGGGTTGTCCAAAATGTTCATCCCAAGTCCACACTGATCTTGCATGCCTTCATTCAACCAACATTAGGAAGGTCTGACATGGCACATAAGAGTGTGTAGCTCACGAGACACAATTTAAAGTATGTTCAAAGCACATACCTAGGGCAACAGGAAAAGAAGAACATGAAAAGGGTTTGGGAAAACACCACTTACCAGATCAGAACAAAAGCAAGATTACCCATTTAATGGATGTGATATTACTGCACTCTGCAACAAATCGCTTATACAAAACAGTGTATATCAACTAGCAGTTTCCAGTACCAAAAGGATGAAACTGATGAGAACAGAGATGATCCATATTTTTGTCACAACCCCACATAACAGTAAGTGTGCATAAGCTTTTTGATCTCAACAAGCTTAAGCACTCTTAACTGCATAGGATTGTGGTATCCAAGGGTTATTCTGGGACTTGTCGTAACTGTATCTGTATCTGATTTCTCTTTCAGTTACTCTACTTATCCTTTTGTCCTGAAGAAACCTTTAGCACAAAGTGTATGTTTGCAAGCAGATGGTTCATATCCTCAATGTCCTCGAGCTTTCACATGCAAGCATTATAGTGAATATAAATTGCAGGACTACTCAGACTATGAATCTGCAAAATA
>NW_015226358.1:0-855 GCF_001447785.1 Gekko japonicus | reverse complement strand
AAGAACTCAGAATTATCCTTACTGATCTCCTCTCCCCCTCCCCTAATCAGGTCAGTAAAATAAATATTGGACCAGAGTGAGAGTTGGTTGATCTAATTTCTGTTGAAAACAGCAGGCTGATACAAGATGCTGGCATTGACCAGAGTCTGTTAAATGAGGTTAAAGTAATTTCCCAACCCCTTATGCCTTTAACTTAATAAAAACAAAGGCAGATGTGCACAAATCAGTTGACAGTGGCTGAACCTCCAGGGAACTCAGCACTGTATTCTTTCTATCATATGCAGGATCTTAAACAAAAACAGCAGCTGATTCTCTGCCTGTGTACTCTCAAGTATGCCTGCATGTCAGAGGGTTTTCTAAGTTTATTATATGAAGGAGATTTTGGTACAAAATAAGAGACTAGATACTGGAGAAGTAAGAGAAGTCCATTAGCCTTTTCCTTCTGAAAGTAATGACCGTTTCCCGACTCTCCAGTGATGGATCCTTTCTCTCTGATAACCATAAACCTAAAGCGACCATTACACAGAATGAAATATTTTCCACATCCATACTTACTATGCAGATTGTCTTCAGAACTGCATCCCAATTACTTTGAATCACATCCTTCCCTCTTGCATTTAAGTCAAACAGATTTGGGGTCAAGAGAGACATTTTCGGGAGGGAGAATCCCCTTCTCTTTATGGTGGTTGTGCATAGGCTTTAGTCAATATCTCATTGCCCTGATTCTCATTCTTCTATGAAGCCATAGAAGGAGATTCAGAGAACAATCTGGCAGGAGCACTAGTGCGATCAGACCACATGATCTGGGGTCACATGACTACATGAAGCTCAGACTGGCAGCAACTCTCCAGGGCC
>NW_015226357.1:0-855 GCF_001447785.1 Gekko japonicus | reverse complement strand
TCTTCTTCTTCTTCTTCCTCCCTCTGAGGATTAACCTCCAAGTCAGGTTCTGGGAGGTTATGGATAGATGACATATTCTTGTACCCAGATATTTGAATGTCATTTTGGGTAAAGACGAGAACAAAATCCAGTTTCCTCGACTCCCGGGGGAGTCACGCTCTTAATGAGCGAACGTTCTGTGCAGCCTCGCCGAACGACAAATTTTTCGAAATGTATGTCATTCTGTCAAGCCGCCAATCGCTGACCCACTTTCACTCGTTTCAGAATACCGCGCGCCCTGATTTGCAAGCTCAGAAATATCTGCAGGGCTCGGTAGACGGAGGCAGGGCCCTTCGCACCTGGAACAGGCCTTTCTCCGGCATGAGTCAGGGACTGTTGTTCTACCCCCGCCGGCTTCTAACAATGCAGGGAATCGTTCCTGTCTCTTCCGTTCTTATGTATGAGACAAAAGCAACCATCCAACAAATCTCCGGACAGCCGGCTGAGGAGTTGGGGGAAACGATGGCTCCCAAACAAGTTGACAAATGTCAAGAAGCCAACTCTGTTTTTTCCATCTTCCTTCCTTATTAAGGACTCTGCTCAGTCCATTGGTATCCTTCAGGCAAAAAAGTCTAAGCAAATAGATGACTTTCATTCCGGGCTCTAAATGTCAACTTTAGCACTGTCTGCCATGTGAAGGAAGCAGGTATTCCATCACTGTAGGCCCCGCGGATTGGCGAGAGACAGCGCGGCCCAATGGGGAGACCAGCTGGTCTGCTGAGATGGGACGCGGCTTCAGAGGAGAAGATGAGGCCCCGATGGATGTGGCTGCAGTGGCTCACCCAAGTGTAGCCGTTTCCCAGCATCCTAGGCCTC
>NW_015226356.1:0-855 GCF_001447785.1 Gekko japonicus | reverse complement strand
GATATGTTGGTTTACTTTAACAGGCGCAAGGAACATGAGGGAGGCGGAAGAATAGCCTTTTTCAGATTCTGAAAGGGGGGGGAGGATGCTGAGTCACCTGACTAGGAGGGGCCGTTGAAGGTGGCTTGTGTACCCCACCAAATGAGAAGAGGGGCTCGCTTTTGCGCACGTTGTCTTTTCCCTTACCTGCTTAGACTTGGCTTGGGCCGCGCTCGGGCCTTTCTTGCGTAGAACCGTCACCGTGTCCCAGTCACTTTCTGCCATGGCCTCTCGTTCCTGTTCAGCCTCCGCAATAGGCCGTCCCCCTCATTCCCTTCTTCCCTTGAGAAGGCGGGGTAGAAGGCTGACTGGGAGTGCGCCGATTAGTCCAGCCGCACGCTATTTACCCATAGTGCCTCATTATTGGTTGACGGAGACGCCGATCCCTCCCACTTCACCACTCTCCGCCTGCCTTAGCGTCATAAGGCAGGTGTTCCGCCTACGTCCCTCAGATCTTGCCTTTGATAGGCAAACGAACTGCCGATGAAATCCTCCCCCTTTTTTAATTGGTGAACATGGAAGCGTCAGCTAAAGTCTTGCCTATTCGTTGGGCAGGCAGGCCGGAAAAGAGATGCCTGTTATGATAGGCTAACTAGTGAGCTAATCACAGCATCGTTACCTGATTGGCTAGTGGTGGGGATGAGTTTGTAGTTGTTTTTTAATAGCGTCATCAAGGTAATCAAGAGCGTGCTTCGCTTCATGCTGAGTTATGCAATCTCGAGATGCGGAGAAAACTACCTAAAAGGGAGATGTGAAAGAACGATGTAAAAATAACCGGTATCTGAAAAAGTGTGCTTGTACACGAAAGCTTATACC
>NW_015226355.1:0-855 GCF_001447785.1 Gekko japonicus | reverse complement strand
AGCTTGCTGCGATGCACACTTCTACATCGAAAAAATATGGGCGAGACGAGCGCGGCATCAGACCGCCTCCGTTGGGACCCCTACTCTTGAGGAGGGCGTAGGGTGAAGTGAAGCGGGTGGCAGCAAACCCTCCACCTTCTGCCCCCTTCTATTCTCTGAAGCACCCATTGTGTGAGCGAAAAGCTTTCGTACGTCTGCGTGAACGCCCTGACACCGGACGGATGAAAAGCTTTGGCTGGACGACTATTGAGTCCCATGTTGAGTGAAAACGCGCCATTTGATTGTGCCTTTGTCTTTGCTTCCACCGTGGCAAAGTCACCATCCCGCTAATGCACTCGCTTGCGTCGTTAAGAAGCATCCATAAATAAATAGGGATGATAGAAAAGTCCCCCCTCCCCCTTTTCTCCTTTTCAAGGGGTGACAGCCGCTTCCAGGCACATTACTTTTATTGTTGTTATTTTTAATTTTTCAAAAAAGCTTTTACAAAAGAAAAAAAATGGTTTCGGTATTTCTCACAGTCTAATAAACTACCACTTTCCCCTCATTTGCAGCCCTTTGTCAACGCGGTAATAAGTGCATTTTATCGCTGTCTCGTAACAAAAGGCAAATGAGCAGCGATATGGAGCCTCTTTATAATTTTACTGGCACAGAACGGGAAAGCTTCTGTTGTGTAGGTGGGAAAAGGAGGAAGCGGCAGAGGAGGACTCCACTGAGAGCCGGAGCGTCTGCTGATGGGCTCTTGAAACCGTTATTCCGGCTCTCCAAATTTGGCAAAAATTCGGCCCAAGTTCGTCCAATAAATAAAATGGGTGCAAGTGTGATATCTGGGCCCAAATTGGTTTCCCATTAACACAG
>NW_015226354.1:0-855 GCF_001447785.1 Gekko japonicus | reverse complement strand
TACCCCGCCCTCCCAGCTGAGGCCAGCTCTGGACAGCTTATATAAAAAACACATAAATACAGTTAAAAACAATCCAAAAACTTTCTAAAATAAAAGCTTTCTACCTTTTAAAATTTTTGATTCAGAAAAGTGTTTTTTCTAGGTACCTGAAATTCTAGATATAATGCAGGTGATGGCGTTTGAAGGACTTTGCATACATGGCTAGGTACAGGAGGGATGGTCTTCATGGGAGTGTAGAAACTAGTTTCCATAGAATGCTCTGCAGAGCCCCCATAGCTGGCTCTCCATCACAACCACACTCTGTGAAGGAGTCTTACTGACTTGACTTGTACAATTTTAGCCATGTTAGTGGCTTGCACTTGGGCATTCCAGGAATAAACTTGACTGCATCAAACAGGTTGCACTTGCATATTCAACACATCAAGGATGTAAATAAAACAATATCACATTGTGCAAATATTAACATTGTGAAGCTGAAAAAGAAAAGTGGGGAAGATTGCAAGAATGTGAGGCTAGGCTGCAAATTCAGAATGATCTGACAAACCAGTGCATAGTGGTGCGGTTAGAATGTCGGACTATGATCTGGGAGAGCCCTGCTCTCTCTCAGCCTAACCTACCACACAGGGTTGTGAAGATTAATGAAGAAGAAAGTGATGTATGCCACTTCGGGTTCTCATTGTGCAGAAAGACGGGGCATAATGACAGAAATAAACCAGAGAAGTGATGAAGTGGTAATAAAATGAGATTTTGCAAGCAAAAATGTAAATTCTGAAACACTACCTGAAATGCCAGGTAGATGATATGTTAATTGACTCAGTCTTACAAGCAGATCTATATATCTAATAGCCAAGATGC
>NW_015226353.1:0-855 GCF_001447785.1 Gekko japonicus | reverse complement strand
TCAGGTGAGAGGTGCACGTGGAGAAGGCTCGGTGCCGGCCTTCTGGAGAGCGGATGCGCAAGATGGCACTGATGATATACACATAGGAGAGCATGACTAGGATGCAGGGGATCAGCAGCACAATGACGCCCGCCACCATCAGTGAAATATCATTCACAAAGGTGTCCGAGCATGACAGCTTGACAACAGCCAGGACTTCACACGCAAAGTGATTGATGATGTTGAGGCTGCAGAAGTGAAGGCACAGGGTGAACGCAGTCTGCACCACCGCGTTGAGGAAGCCAACGAACCAAGAGGTGATCGCCAGTTGGATGCACACTCTTGGGCTCATCATGACCTTGTAGTGCAAGGGATGGCAGACGGCGACGTATCTGTCATAGGCCATGGCTGCCAACAAGATAAACTCTGTGCTTCCCAGGAACAGAGAGATGTAGAGCTGAGCCATGCACCGGTCAAAGGAGAGAGTCTTGTGGCTGGTCAGGAAGTGGGCCAGCAACTGGGGCACCACACTTGTCGTGTAGCAGATGTCAAGGAAGGAGAGATTGCTCAGGAAGAAGTACATGGGTGTGTTGAGCCGGGGGTCGATGCGGATGGCCGTAATGATGAGCATGTTGCCTGCCAGGGTGATGAGGTACATGGAGAAGACCACCGCAAAGAGCCACAGGTTGGTTCCTCGCACTCGGGAGAATCCCACAAACACAAACTCTCGGACTGTTGTCTGATTGGGGGGTCTCATCGCAGAGTTGACTGAAAGGAAGCAGAACAGAAGTATAAGACGTGGCTTATACCTGGTGAATTGAGTAGGGTTGCCACTCTTTAGAGGTGGGGCCTGGAGATCTCAGGTGGCTGAGATCA
>NW_015226352.1:0-856 GCF_001447785.1 Gekko japonicus | reverse complement strand
TCCCCAACAGATAATAGAGAATAAATTGCAATTACATTTGGTAATTGTAGATAATTAACTCAAAATGAGGAGTTAATTATAAAAAATATGTTTTTCGGGTGGTGATTGTATCATTTATTTTCGCTCAAAACTCTAATGTCTCGCCTGAGCAAGTTTAATACTTGTAAATACTTTTTAACTTTGAAGGGGGGGGGGACGGGAGCCTGAACACCAAGGATATTTTTGGTTTTTTTAAATGGAGCTTTGCTTAGGCTGAGAATTAAAATTAAGATTTTACTCCGGGAGAAGTTCGTGTCAGCCAGACGGCTGAGACAGCTTCTTTCCTTGGGTGTGTGTTTTTTTTTGTTTAAATTGCAAAAGTCTCTAGCATTTTAATGATACAGCCAAGCGCCTCAGCACCATTCTCCAGGTCCGTAATAACATACACCCTTTTCAGAGACTGAAGCAAAAAATCACTTCCATATTCAAATGCATAAAAGAGAGACAAATGGACTTGTCGTCTTCGCCTCCTCTGGCTTTACATTAGATTAAATTATTTAGGGAGCATTCATCGGGTAACCTTTGCAGAACTGATGAATGAATACGGGAAACAAACTTTCCGACGTCTTGCTGCCAAACTTCACAACCAGCTGGCAACGAGACCGGGGAGCTCAAAAGTGCATGTTAACGTTGAAAAATGACTACGGGTTCTGTCAGGGGAGCCGGCGCGCCAGAGAGAGAGAAAGGGAGATGGACAATCTCATGGAATCTGCAAGTCTCATCTCACATACGCCGCATTATTTCCCGGTCTCTGCCACTCGCTTGAAAGGAAATAAAACCTCCATTTTCAATGGGATAGAGCAGGTAGAGAAAGAAG
>NW_015226351.1:0-855 GCF_001447785.1 Gekko japonicus | reverse complement strand
AAATATAATGTGTACTCTGTTTTGATGCAGAAAAAATGAAGCAGGAAAATTCAGTGCATGGAAATGGCAAGTCTGGCAAAAGGGAAGAATCCAGGGATTTGACTCATAGAATAAGGAATTTGAAACATCAGGGATGAGAAATTTGAATTCATCCCTAGAAATAATATTGTTGCACTGAAATCAATACTGTATGCTGTGTAACCTGTAATGGATATAACTTTCACAATGCTCAATAAAAATTAAGTTTTGAAAAGTGTAAAATATTGATCACCCTCACAGTTCCTATAGATCAAATCTGCTTTGCTCACTGTTCTCCAAATACTTTGTTGCTTCTTCTGCACGACGTTCCAGTGGTACGATGTATACAGAACGGCCCCAAACAATAGTATATTCATTTGTCCAGGAAATTTAAGAATGTCAAGTATTTGCCAGCTTGCTCGGTGTGAGTCCACTGCTTTTGCTGTGCTCTAAAATGCTGCCATCTAAAGTGCTGGTATGTGGCTGAACTTGACCTACAGTGGAGTAAATGTTAGCAAGTGAAGTCCACCTGTTGTTTTGCGGTGTACCAGCATCCAGCTTTCATGAGGAGGTAAATCTGTGTCTGAGATGTACCACTGCAAACTGTAGGGGTGAGCTTACAAGACTGATTCTCTATACAAAAATGTCCCTTCGCATAGCAGAAGGGTTCTAATCCAGTATTCTTCTCAACATGCTACTTTCCCTAGAGCTTTTCTGTCCTTTTAGTGTGGAGGAACATCTTTTTCCATGTGCATGAAGACCTTTTGGAGTGAACAGTGATATGCAAACAAAGCAGTCAATTATATGGAGTTATCCAAACCCAACACAAACTATTAC
>NW_015226350.1:0-855 GCF_001447785.1 Gekko japonicus | reverse complement strand
CCCAAAAATAGCCCTGCTTAGAAGGCTGTGAAGGAACAGAAGTCCCAGTGATAAAGGGCAGCTGTGTTTGGGCTCCTCAAAGCCACTGATGGCATATAGGCTGCAGACTGCTCCAAACCCTTTCCGTGTTGCTGTCTGAGGCCTTCCTTGGGGAAACGATGTTACTCTGTGTGTGTCAGTCTCTCACTGGGTCTAGCTGGCTGCCTTGGTTCTGGCTTATAAGGTTGGTTCTGCAAGGATTCTCTGGTTTGATACGGATTCTGTTCAGCTTGCTACCACCTTGGCCCTGGGTTCTTCTTGTCCCCTGCTTGTTGTCTCTAGTACCCATTCTTAATCATTCATATCCATGGGTTTGGAATAATCTTCTGTCGGGCATCAGCTCATCTGTCACAGCTAATGAATGCTATGAAAAAGCTAATATGTCCAGTATCAAGTGATTAATAAACGGAGGAATCTGTGTAGCTTTTTCTCTTATTACTTTTCCTAATTCACTTGGTCTGGTGGTGCCCCAGGTAAAATTAAGACTTCTATGTTTCTCATTTTCATAAGGCCACCGAAAAGGCTTTATCACCCATCCATGGGAGAAGCATCTCCCACCGTGGTCTCTCTATTGGACCCATGTCCACCTTTTAGGAGGTGACTGGATCTGTTTCCCTTCTTAGTTCCCCGTTGTCTTCTTCCTGCAGGACTGAACATGTGTTATACTGCCTAGTGGCCTTACAGAAAGGACCCGTTGCAATGAGGACAATGTACCAGGATCCTTAAAAATTCTGCTGAGATGTCTTACCATTGAAGCAATTATGCAAAGTCCTTCCTTCACCTTCCGTGGACAATACCTGCCTGTGAAAGTGTTCT
>NW_015226349.1:0-855 GCF_001447785.1 Gekko japonicus | reverse complement strand
GGCTAGCTAACATATTTGCGGAAGTGGATATGAATGAAGGTCCTTCTAAACAAAGGTAAGTACAGGTGATTAACAAACAGCAGGGTTAAGGAGCTCAGTGACTCAGTGGGAGAGTGGGGATGTAAAATTCTTTAGTTATTAACTATTAAATTCCCTCTCCCCCCAGTGTCAATTGTTGAGTCTTGCAGTTCACAGTGCTGCATATAGCCCTTTTGTGGGTAGGAGCTTTAGACCTTCCTTTGAGTCAAAAAGGGTTTTTCTTAATGCTGGTCACTTGCAAGCAATTGATAAGATGGTAGGTGAGGGAAGGCAACGTATGATCATGAATATAAATTAATACTTTTTTTCAGTGTGAGTTTGTGTTCAGGCTAGCTTAGGAAAGAATGGCAGCTCCTTCCAGTTGTTCAGCAATGATGTAGCTCGGTCTGCTCATACGCTGAAATTAGCACAATTAGACGGAAACGAAACCTGGCAACCAGCGAGGTCACCCGAAATGAGCAGTGCTAGGTCTTCTTGCCTATCCTCACTGACAGACCTTCTTGACACAAAGTGGTGCACCTTCACATTAGCCAGACTTTTAATATTGGAAATGGAATGTAGTATTCAGTTACTAGAATTAATTTACATTTTAATTTTACAATTGCCATCCAATTATGTGGAGGCCAATTGTGTAAGGAGAAAATGACTCCTGTCACAAGAGGGCTTTGAGGGTAGCTAAGCTGGCTACTTGAAGTCATGCTAACCCCATACAGTCAGTGGTGCCATATAACTTATACACCTGGTTTACCTTTCTCCAGCATTTAGTATTTGTACATACAAATACACAGCCATGCACATTTTGAAAGCAATGGTTGT
>NW_015226348.1:0-855 GCF_001447785.1 Gekko japonicus | reverse complement strand
CATTTGTGAATGAGGACTAGGGACACAAGCCGAAAGGTTCCTGTAGTGACAGGTGAATATCCCAGGGCTTGGCCTGTAACTGCTAGCAATTTTTAAGCATACCTACAGAATTCTCAAGAAGGTTTGGGCCCTTCCAAGTGTTGGATGGGATGCTCACAAAATGTACACATGCAGGTCCTTACTCATTTCTCACACATTCTTCCCTCCCCAATCATTCTTTGAGTGCTGAAGTTAACAGAGCTGGGCTCTGTAGGACAGCTGCAGCCCAAAGCAACTTTTAACACTTCAGAGCAGATTTTCAGGTGTATGTAGTGGAGAGAACTGAGCTGGAAACATCAGGTGGCTTGTCGTTTCAGATCTGCCGCAGTCACTAAGATGAAAACAAGTGGAGTGCTGTCATTGTACAATGGAATTCCTGTCCTACCATGAAGACATAATGGGCGATACAGGAGAGCTGTCCCACCTTAAGAGCTAGCCCACTGTTGATGTGTTTTGACAGCTCAACACTGTAAGGAGGTAGCAGAACACCCCCAAGATAGCTGGACCTCTCTCTGGGCTACTCCAAATATCTTGTAAGCCATTAAGACAGAGCTTAAATGACAACCCTTCCTGTCGCCTCCTGAATGCTTAGGAACTGTGGATAAGAAGAAGATGTGCCTCACTGGAAGGAATCCACCTTCGGATGAATTAAAATAAGCAGACTCGCCACCAAATTTTAACTAAAGAGCAATTTAGTTTCAAATGTGGAGGCTGCTGCTAGGGTATAATATTCCTGGAACTGGGGGGTGGGATTCTGCTAAAATTTGAAGCACTTTTTCAGAAGGGCACTTGTTTCCAAATGTTGATGGTGTCCAA
>NW_015226347.1:0-855 GCF_001447785.1 Gekko japonicus | reverse complement strand
TCTGTTCTCAGAATAAATGTATGCTACTAAAAAAATAATAATAATCAAGAGCTTGAGTTCAACGTCAAGCTTGTTCCAAAGCAGCAGGAGCAAACAGTTGATCCTTGTCAGGGGCAAAAAAGGTCCTGAAATGGCCCCTGGTCCACCTTGTGGTACATGAAACTCACAGTGGCCATTTTTCCTGGCCACTTGGTATGGGGTTGCCCTGGGGTGGAGGTGGCCTCTGTGGGAGGGGGCACTCCATTGGCCCATTGGGATTTTTCCTAGTATCCTTCTTGGCCCAGCTGCCCCTGGTTCTTGCACAATAGCAAAAGCAGGAAAAATGCAACCAGCTGATATTGATCAGGACTCATTTTGAGCATGAGATTCTTCTTCAAGGGAACAATTCAAAGGCTAAAAATAAGGAGCCCACTTTTTGAGCCACGTAGTTCCTGATGAGAATACTCCCTACTGTAAGTGCTCTTGCCAATTTCCTTTTCCATAAAATGAAGTCCAATATGGTTATTTCTGTTCCAGCTGATTTCTTTGCTATACCTGCCTTGCTTCCAAATATCCTCTGTTTACGCATTTTGGAAACCATCTAATTTTCAGATATCCTTCTTCTTGAAGGTACTTCTTCATTTTGTTAATTTTAGCTCTATTCTTAGAACTGTGCCATTTGTTTTCTCCTGGAATTGTAGGACGTATAATAATGAGCAAAATCTCTTAGCTCATCTTTGTATTGGCAATGTAGTATTTTTCACTCTTGCTTCTCTGGGCAGTGTGATGTTTAGGGGAGTTGTTCCTGGGTAAATTTGTTCTGAAGAAGAGAAGAGTAGGTTTTACATTTTATACCCCACTTTTGTCTACCTTCAG
>NW_015226346.1:0-855 GCF_001447785.1 Gekko japonicus | reverse complement strand
AGTGACGGAATATGTGAAAATACCCAAGGACTGCACAACACCTATTTTCATGTACCTGCAACTGATAAACAGTGAACAATGTGCTGGGTAGCAAGGGTATAATACACAAATCACATTCAAGATAGAAATTATACTACTTCCTGATGTGCTGAGTCAGTCATTACCAACACTTCCAAGCTTTTCACTGCAATAGGGCGAAAAGGAACTCCGGCAGCACTTTCTTAATGAATGCAAAATACCAGCTTCCAAATAACCTGTTTAATAAGTTATTTAACTAAGCTAGCAGCCAATTTGTGTCTGCTAATTGGTTTAGGAACACAATGCATTACCTGGGCAAGCATACTGAAGTGTTGCTATTGATTTACCCCCTGGAGCAGCACACATATCCAAAACCTTCTCCCCATTCTCTATATCCAGGGCCAGCACTGCCAGAACAGAAGCTGCATTCAGCAGATAATATTCCTTCAGTCTACCAGCTCTGTGTTTCTGAGCAGGGAATCTACCAGGAGCACTAGTGATGTAACACTTGAATGATGGTCGAAAGCAGGATGAGGATTCTGGGAAAAGGAGCCGATAATCCTTTGAAAGCAAGTCATTCTCCACTTCAGAGGAAAAATGGAATGGATTAAGGAGGACAGCATACTGCCAACATTGGGGCGTTGTGAGCACTCTCCTGGAGATTTAAAGTACAACAATACATGTTACTGCACTTGGATATGCATTTGCACAAAGGAAAACAAAAAGGATTGCCAACTGTATTAAAAAAGGGCACTGTTGTTCAATAAGTGTCTGACTACAGAAGGGTTTTGCCTGTAGCACTTTCCTCCCCTATCTTGCTACTTTATAAGGCAGGGA
>NW_015226345.1:0-855 GCF_001447785.1 Gekko japonicus | reverse complement strand
CTGGGATGGTGCCCATTACACTTCCTTAAAATTCCAAAAGTGCCCACCGGCTCCACAAGGCTGGGCACTCGTGAAATAAACCATGGCTTGATTTGTGTCAGAACTGAACCTTTATGAGACAATCCTTAAAGGGATTATTCATTCATTTTTGGGGGGGGGATCTTAAATTGTCGTTTCTGAGAATGAACAAATGTTGCTTTATGGCCACTTTTTGTCTACAAAGCTAAAAGTAATGTAAATATATTATTAACAGAGTTAAGCCTGAGTTAAACATGCATCCCGTGGATCCTACAGGTTGGCACAGATGGATTGAATTTTAAGGGGAAATGTGTGACTGCGATTGGCTCATCACAATGGTCTTCTGAGCCAAGCATCATGCCAGATCCAGCTGTTTCAGAGCAGGCCGAGGGAATTTTTTTCTGGCAGGATATCATCTTAACGTTGAGGCTGTGAAGAGCTTGGCAAACTGTGGACAGTGGCTTTTCTAAGGTACACTGAGATCCCGTTAGATGTCAGAACCATGTAGGGGGTGTCCAGTATGACTCCTGTGCCGCACATTAGTTCCATCGTTATCTTAGGACTATTTTGAAGAGAAGCAACCATTCATAAATTGACCTGGGGGGATCTAATCAAGTTCCAAACCAGTTTATTTTAAAGGAAATCTCTGTAAAGAAAGCAGGACCCACCAATTTGCTAAGTCTGCTTTCAATTCAGCCCCTTCAAGCAGCAATCCAAAACACCTTTACTGGGAAGTGGAGATGCAAGCTGACAGACATGGGGGAGCAGTATGCTTGGGGTAGGGGACTTTTGTGAGGTGTACAAAGAGGCCCTCCTGCTCAAAGAACAGCTTTCCAG
>NW_015226344.1:0-855 GCF_001447785.1 Gekko japonicus | reverse complement strand
ATTTCTAGGACCTGCCTTTCTTTCAAGAGCCCACAGTGGCCTAAAATGCTTCTGTTGTTTATTCTGTGAGGTCGGTTGTTCTGAGGGAATGTGACCGCCCCAAGATCACCCAGTAAGCTTCAGAGCCGAGTGGAGATTTTGAACCCAAATCCTAATTCACTATATCACGCCCGCATTCGGCAAGTGGGTGCAGTACTTGAGTGCTGAAGGCACTTCCTGAAATATACCAGGTACCCTTATGATACCCCTGCAAAAGTAGATATGCATTATTGTTCCCATTTTATGGATGCAGGGAAAAGATGACTGAGGCCGAAAGAGAACAGTTTGGCCAAAGACACTTGGCTGGGTGCAGGGTAGAAACAATATCAAGAAACTAAATCCATGCAGTATCTTTCTTGATTTTAGGTTAACTTCCCTGCCACACTGGCTCCTGTGCCTGAATTTAAAACCGGGCATTTCCCCCTCCTGTGCCGAAGGGGAAAGGTGTTCATCATGTACCTGAATGGCACGATGACTGTGAACACCTGAAGATACCTCAAGAGGAAGGGATGGGCCTCTTCTTCTTTTGTTTCGTCACACCTGTATGGGTTTTGCTGCCCTCCTTCCCTGTGGCTTGATAACTGGGTATAAAAAGAGGATGCCCCAGAAACTGGTAATTTGGTTCCTGGTGAACCTGCCTGCCTCTGGATTGTGTGACATTTTGATTGTAGGTGTTTTGGGGTGGTGGTGGGGGAAGTAGATGGGGGGTTAATGCTGGAGCCCTCTCCTTAATTTGGTGGGCTAGAAAGAACAGCTGAATTCCAAAGGAAACGAAGCTAATTGATCTGGCTGCAAACAGACTTGGCATCTAGAGAA
>NW_015226343.1:0-855 GCF_001447785.1 Gekko japonicus | reverse complement strand
GATCCTACAGGGTCGCCGTAAGTTCGCTGTGACTTGATGGCAAAAGAAGAAAAATATTAAGAAGAGAGTGGTAGAGCTAAAAAGGCAAGGGTAAACGAACGCTGATGCACGCTGGGCTGTTCCAGAGCTAAGCCGATGCTACACTTCTGTTTAGAAGCCGACGTATCATGCAATCCTGGGCTTACGCTACATTTGCAGTCACCGAGGTGCAGATCTGTGCCGCTCCCTGTGGAGCGTTAACTTAAGGGCTGCTCCATAAAAACACCACACAAATGAGGGTAAAGCCTCCAAGGAAACACACGGAATCAGCGAAAGTCTAAGATTTCGCTTGGAATTCTGTAACTCTTCATGGTCGCAGCCCAAGCTGAATGTTTTCATTGTTCCTTATGGTCAAGGGGAATATAGCCGGCTTGGGAGGGAGTATCCCATTTCTCGCTCGTTCGGCAGGTTGGTTCACTAAAAAGCCCATTGTTCAAGGCAGAAGTGAGGGGTCTGGAAGACCTTGAGGGGTCCTCCAAGCAGACTTGGCTCAGAAATTTATTACCCTGTCCCGCTCCTTAACTCCCTTCCTCCAGGCAGACCTAGGAAGGCTGTGCAGTTCCCAGATGCCGCAATTTAACCAGCAACGGGCCAAACGCACTTCACGGTGGCAAGTTGGGCAGCTTGTGGCACACGAAGCTTCAAGCGAGCGGGGTTCTCGTGGTCCCTCGGACAGGTGGTCTGCGACCATCCAACAATTCCACACCGACATGGGCATTCAGGATATGCATCCAGGGGAAGTCACTCATGGCTTTGTGTTTAATGGCAAAAGCCCTTGCGGGACACTGAACAGCTAGATTCTAGTCCAGTAACACC
>NW_015226342.1:0-856 GCF_001447785.1 Gekko japonicus | reverse complement strand
TGGACTTACCTGTCAACCATATTCCAGTCTTGTTTTTGTTCTTCCTTACACAAACTGAACCTGCAACTATTTATGTGCCTATGAAAATTCAGCCACTTCTGTCCTTTGGCCCCATGTACTTTCACCTCATGCCCAAGGGCTCACTTCTCTGGCCATGTCAAGCTAAGAGTCTGCAAGCAGAGAAGAAACAAACGCAGCCTAGATGGTGTTCAGTTGCTGCTAGCTGGATCTTTCCAGGTCTGTCCCTTACCAGAAATGCCTCTGGCCACACTTGGGCTAACTACATGGAAACAGAAGAGAAAACAAATTCAGCCCAGATGGTAGTCAGCTGCTGCTAACAAGTTAGGAGGATCTTCCCAACTTCTTTTCCTGCCAGAAATGCCTCTGGCCAAAACCGGAAACAAAAGAGAAAACATAGTCCCAAGGGTATCCAGCTACTGCTAACAAGCTAGCAGGATACTCCCAGCTTCCTCTTCTGTCAGAACAGGCTTACCAGTTGCCTACTTACCAGTTGCTCACGTGTGCTCCTCTTCCCAGTAGGGGGAAATGGGGGGAAATTATGTTATACGATATGGCAACATCACTGTATCAAGTGACTATCTAGGAATTTCCCCTGTCTCTGTAGCATTTATGGGTCTTCACTCAAAAGTGATGTTGCTGTGTCATGTGACACTCCCCCTCTACCTGCCCCACCCTCAAAAGCTTCCTCCTATGCCAGGCACAGGCCTAGCAACCCTACAGCAGAAATGCCTCTAGTCACAGCACAAACAAATCTACAAAACTTACAGTAAAACCCGAGAAGTAAAAATGTTGACAAACGTATTAAAAACATGGCCCCACTGCTGGACCTCCTGAT
>NW_015226341.1:0-855 GCF_001447785.1 Gekko japonicus | reverse complement strand
GCGCACTTAACCCCTACACCAGACTGGCGCACTTAACCCCTACACCAAAAAGTAGATTCTGAGAGCTTTGTAGACGTTACCTCAGACTACCTCGAACAATTATTTACATGAAGAACCGTTCCTAAAGCAGCGTGCGTGTCTGAGAATCAAACCTGGGGCATCCGTTTTTGAATATTCTCTTCCAGCTAAACGTTAAATTCCCTTTTGTCATGGAGCCATATAATTGTCTCCCGCTACACCCCCCAGGGAGTGGAACGCTGCTCTGTGCATTATAGCCTTCCATTTGCCATTGAGAAGTGACAGGGATGTTACGGAGAGCCCTGCTGAAGCAGTGGGCCACGGGGCGGTTGGCCCTCTTGTGCTGACTGCGTAAAGCTTTCCATTTAATCACAGACAATGGCTCTTCCCATTCTTAAAGTTAAAGCCCCAAATGTTTGCACAGTAGGTGCCATGCGATTGGGGGGGGCGGGTTGCTGCCTGAGGCTGGAGGTTCTGCAGGAATTCTATTTCTATGTCTGTTTCAGAAATAGAAGCAGGTCGTACTTAGAAATGCAAGGTGCATCTACTGTGCATTAGTTGCATTTTCCTGTTTCCGTCTCCCTGGACTGCAGCGGTTCTCATTGGGGGTGGTTTCTAAGCCGCAGGAGTTTCTATTGTAGCATTATGCTAGCGCTCCTGGCAGAATATAAAAACATTCTTTGCTGCCGTCTTCCTTCCTCTGCATTCTCTGCATTCCTGGTTTTGCCACAGCAACAGCCCGTAAACCCTCTGCCTTGGAGACAGGTGAAATATTACAGTCTCTGATATTCAGCCCAGGTGCCGCTGATAAAAGAGAGTACAACTGTGGTTGAAAGG
>NW_015226340.1:0-855 GCF_001447785.1 Gekko japonicus | reverse complement strand
GATAAAAGCCCTGGATGGGCTGGTTCTGGTCCATGGACCTATGTTTGACACCCCTGACTACACATTATTAACCAATAAGAAACTTCCTTGCTGTCTCTGGAGCAAAGGCCCTACCAATCAAGGAGTAAGAATGATTCGAACTTGGGTCAGGGCCTTTTGAGTTGTGGCCCACTAGAGTCAACTAAGACCTGACCTTGTAGGTATATACAGACAATGCAAACAACCTTACCCAAACTTTTTTTTTAATGTAGCTGACATGGTTTTCTTTATTATTTTGAGGACGTAAAAGACTGACACTCCTACAAGGTATGCCTGGCTTGCCATCCAGCATGTGGCAGGGGCTAGCAAGGGAAAGGTTTGGAAGTCTATGTTAGTTTTAAAGCAAAATGGGAATCTTTAAGCTAATACGGCTTGAAGAACACCACATTTGCACCATACTGTCTCTTCCTTGCCAGCAGAATAAAAAAAATGTCATCTTATGAGGAACTGGAACCACCTGGAAGCCAGTTGACAGCCAACAGTAACAAGTCCTGCAGATGCAGAGTGTTTCTGAATTTTTTTATTTGGACTGCAAGCCTCAGGGCAGGTACCTGCTTCTTCTGCTTTTGTTAAGCTCAAGTGCCACATACATAGCTGCTGGCACATTGTTACAAAGTTGTAACTAATACTCAGTGGCACTCCAGCTTTCAATTATAATAGAAAAGGAAAAAACCCATCACCAGGGCTTATCGGGTAGCACATGCAAGATGCTCTCCTTCTCTCTGCTTCCCCCTTTATTTTCAACATCATATCACCATTCAGACTGAAATGGTAAAGTTGCATATTGACTCACATACTCCATCAGCCCCCGAGGGG
>NW_015226339.1:0-855 GCF_001447785.1 Gekko japonicus | reverse complement strand
AGAACCAAAGAGAATTAATCTTTTTTGCGCTTCTCTCACACTGGCAAAAATGGGAACAGTGACTAGTGCAGCTGGGGAAGATCCTGGGCATTTATTTTCTAAAGAATTGCCATTTTCAGTCCAGCACCAGTGTAGTCATGAGAAACTGGGATGAGATCATTTAAGCATCACCCCCATTTCTTCAGTGCAGTGGCAGCTTTTTTGTTTTTATGTTTTGCTTTGGAGATTGGGTAGAAATTAGACTGATGAGTTGCAGTTCCTGTTTGTGTAACATTTAATCTTATTTCTGGGCCTTTAAGTATTTTAAATAACAGTAAGAGTATTAACTTTGTGTACATAGGTTAAGATGGCATTTGGAAATAAAAACTATCACCATTTGAGCTACGGATCACATGCTGCACATTGAGATTACCTTGTGTGTCCCATTGCGCTCCGTTCCCAATGCCTTCACAAACACTTTTTCTGGTGCTTTGCCTAACTGCCTCAGGTCCCACAAGTTGACATTTCGGTCTCGAGAACCTGAGACACACAGCTCCCCATCCTGGATAAGAGAAAATATGAACATCTAGAAGAAATACACCATTGTCCCTTCTGAAGAGCGGGACAGGGAAGGGCAGGCAGCCAAAACTTCATCTCTGCCTGAAGGAAAATCATGCAGTGATGCATACATCTGCACAGTTCATTTTGAATGCAGTATCTGGAATAACTGAGCAAAGAACTCAGGGTGTTAAGCAGCAAGGAAAGGAGTCATGGGTGCAGTATAGGCAAGAGCAGAAAGAGCTCTGCAGGACACAGCTGAATCTTCGACAGTTGCTAACCGGAAAACTTTTATTTTATTTTTATTTTATTTATTTA
>NW_015226338.1:0-856 GCF_001447785.1 Gekko japonicus | reverse complement strand
GTCAAACTCTTCACCTTATATATAATCAGTAATTTAATTTTAAAAGAACATCAGAGCTGCCAACCACCATCACTGCTGTCTTGTCTGGATGACTCTCTCTTCAGTTTATTTAGCGTAGCATTTCTACAGGACTACCTGAGTGGTCAAAGTGCTTGGCACTAAGTGAGACCCACTGGTCCATGCAGCCCACGACTATTTGATCTGAATGGCTGAGGATAAGAAGACTTCCCCAATCTTTCTATACTTTTACGTGAAGATAAAGTGGGATTAGATCTGAGACATTTGGTATACAAAACAACAGTTCTACCTTCAAGTTCTGGCTCCTCTCCAATATGTGTGCTATATACATTTTCTCAGAAGAAAAGATGACACATTTACATTAAATGCATATATGAAGCCTTGCAACTGTTAGAAAATTGCCAGTTTTTTTTTCAAAATTAGCCTTTTAAGTTGCAAATACCTTACTGCAATCAAGTATAAATCTCTAACACCAGTCATTTGCTCCAGTTGTATATTGATATTTTACCTCTTATGCACTCTTCTTGCTTACCAGAATACAGACCAATATTAGTAACTAAGAATTTAATGTTTGTCCAGTTGCTGGTGACTCCACTCGCTATGCTGGAACTGCAAAGGACATGAGATTATTAACCATGCAGTCCTATACAGCGTTACCCCAGTCAAAACCCTTGGCTTTCAATGGGTTCAGATTGGAGTAATGCTGCACAGCATTACACAGTAAAGCATTCTACATATTCTCCTCTCAGGATTCACAGTGGCTTTCTATGTGTCATGCTCATTTTTACTGGGTTCGGTTATTTGGAGGAGCCTTCTATGTTTGGACACCCCTCCCTCC
>NW_015226337.1:0-855 GCF_001447785.1 Gekko japonicus | reverse complement strand
AATGCTATATGATAATTAATTAATTAATTACTCCTAAATTCAATAAAGGATGTTACAAGGAAAAGCTACGGCTCCATGTGGCCAGCAAGTGAGGACTGTCTACAGGGCCAGCTCATGGGCTGCTCTGCGGCATTCAACTTGCCAGCGATGTAAACAGGATGCTGGACTCAACAGACCATTGATCTGATCCTGCCTGGCTGTTCTTATGTTCTGGGCACTCCAAAACATTCAAGAGCCAGCATGGTGTAGCGGCTACAGTGTCAAGCTAGGATCCTGAAGCCCCAGATTCGAATCCCCACTCCGTCCTGGAAGCTTGCTGGGGGACCTGGGCCCCATCACACCCTCTCTGCCTGACCTCCCTTGCTGGATCGCTGGAAAACCATCCTCACTGGAGAGCAACACAAGCTGCTTTGGGTCCCCCCGTGGGGAGAAGGGGGGGTTATCAGCAAAGTCAAACACATACATGAAACAGCACGGTGTTAAAATTAACGTTTCTTCCTATGTGGGGGGCACCTGCAGGGGTCTCTGCCTGGTGGCGCTCCCATTTGAATCTGCCTTCAGCCAGGCAATGTTTTGAAGTCACCGAGACGGAGAGACGGGAAAGGTAAGGTCACCTTCTGTCACATTTTGCCCAATAAGGGGCTTTGGGAAAGTGAGACGCTCAGATTCTCTTCTCCCACCAGAAAATAATCTTCCGGATACAGATCCTCTTACATATCACTTTCCCAGGGGTGGTCAAGAGACGAGACTGAGGGACGCTCGCTTGCCCAGGCCACTCTGCATCAGCAAGCGCCGAGGCTCCATCACTCCCCCCCCCCAAAGGATCCTGAGATTCAGAAGGGCTGGAGACACACG
>NW_015226336.1:0-856 GCF_001447785.1 Gekko japonicus | reverse complement strand
AGATAACAATGGATCCAGAGGCCTCGTGAAAGATTTTATCTAAGCCTTCTTGCAAAATATATATTTCATATTCATACTTCTCAAAGTTAAAAACATTTAGATATTTTAAACAGCTATTTATACAAATCAAACAAAAAATTCCTACCCTGTGGACTTGGGAGAGGAAAACTAACTGTAGTAAATAGGTTCTCTTCTGCCAAGAATTTTCAGTTATATCAGTGTTTCCCCCTGTGAATAGAAGACATTATGATAAGTGTAAGAAGCTAACCCACCACTCTTTATCACGTGAGCAGTCTGATTAATTCAGAGTAATATGGTTTTTGTTTTTATTTATTTTTACCCTGTGTTTCAACCAAAAATAAGGCCAAAATCAGCTGATATTAATTAAAAATCTAATGCAAAGGACCAGTCATGGTAAATAGGTATCAGCATATGTATAAGTTTCAGCATCCTCTTCTTCAACAACACAGTGCTATTTTCTGTGTTAATTTCTTTTTATTTAATTGGCTTATTTGCCAAATTGTGCCTATGACAAACATTTTAAGTCCACTGATTGAAATGGAAGAAATGTAAGTATGTGCTTCACTCATCCTTTGAAATCAACGGGATTTTGAACATTTGTTTCTACTTAGGATGGATTATATATTTAATCTGTATTTACAACTAGACTTGTCCCTTAGGGCTAAAGTAGGAAACAATATTTACAATTTTTTTAAAAAAGGTTAAAAGAATTAGATGTTATAATCACCACCATAGACAACTGTTCCCAAAGTAAATGCTACACTGATCGTTGGAAAATGCTTGCCTAGATAGTAAGATCTAACATTACTTCATAAAAAGGTAAAGGTTCCCTTGC
>NW_015226335.1:0-856 GCF_001447785.1 Gekko japonicus | reverse complement strand
TATAGTATTTCTTAAGCAGGGTACTCAATCAGAGAAATGACAAATAATGTATATGGTACGATTGTAAAGCAAGGAGCAGATGACATCAAGAAAATATTCATCTTTATATACGCACGTATAATAAAATATATTTAGAAGTTTTCCAAACCTCATAACAGAAGGGGGAAATGAAACATTGTATAAAGAATTCTTGCTTCAATGCCTTCTAAAGTCTGTGGGACATTATGACAAAACACTGTTAACTTGCAAGTGGCTTAGAGGAGCTGTGAACATTGTTCCAATTGATTTCCATTATGTCTGAAAGTCTCTTTCTGATAGCAGACAGAGCAGCTGTAATAGGTCTTCCCTTTTGTCTTGGAAAAAAACAAGCATTACCCTTCAGGATGGACATTTACACCAGCATAAATAAATTCCTCAATGCTCAGCGGGGTACAGTAACCTTTTTCTTTTCCCAGTCTAGAAGGACAAAGGCGTTTTGAGATGATAAATCATTGTTACCCTGCCTATAATTTTTACTTGTCCATTTTCCTTGTCAGATTCATGCTTCTGGCAATGATTTCTGGCCTCAAGAAGATGGAATCACAGGTCATAGTTACTTTGTTTTTTATTTGCGACTTTAACAAAAATTGGTAAGGATGTGCTATTGAGATAATTACCAGCTCTACTCCCTGTGGACAACCAAGTGATGTTGGAGTAGGTGCCAATAGCTCAGAAGCCAGAACCCAAATAAAGAACTCACTTTATATAAATGGTCCCAACCATGTGGTATTGGGGGACAAGTAAATGTCCAGGTGATTTCATTAGAACTGGTCGTATGACCAACTCTCATCTGCATATTAAGTTGCTAACAAATGTT
>NW_015226334.1:0-856 GCF_001447785.1 Gekko japonicus | reverse complement strand
TGTGGCCCCCCAAGTACCAAGAATACAGATATGGGATTAGATGGCCTTATGGACCGACTCATTATACCGCAGCTTCATGTTCCTACCAAAAAATTCCAAAAAGCAGAACTGTACAGGACTTACGACCAGCCTACTCGATCACCGTCTCTGAACTGCTCTCCTACGAGATACCCAAGTGTTAGATCATCCTGACTTCATCAGAGGGGATGTGATTTACATCCCTTGGGTAGCCCCATAGCTGGCCATAAATAATACTGAATGCCAACTCGGACGAGACATCATCCCCTAAATGGGGAGGAAGAGGGGTACCTACGGAGACTGTTGGTCTGCTCCAAATGAGAAGCTTTGCTCTGTGTATACATATCGCGCCTTTCTCCAATTTGGTGGGGGCGGAGGGGAGGACGTGAAACCCAGATTTGAATAATCCCAAATGCTTTTTCTTCCCCTCTCTGCGGCTGATCGCTTGAGCACTAATCACATGCCTGGTTAATTCAATAATACTCATCGCATTTCGGGAGCTCCTCTGTTTGCTTCTCGGCCTCGCCTCTTCAGGAGATTAATGAGGTGGAGAAAAGAGGAGATTGTCACAAACCTGCCGCTTTCGGTACCTCCCGAGAAGACAATGGGATACAAATGTGCCAAACAGCCTTTTCACGCCACTGTGTACAGTGCATAATTAGAAGGGAGCCGTCGAAGCCCATTACAAACCGTGCGCCGATAAGCAATGATCCCACTGCGCGGTGAATGGCAGAGATTAAGACGGCGCCTTCCATGTTGCGAGCGACACCCGCCAAGTTTTCATGCCTATCCCCGGGGGCGGGTACTCAGTTTAGCCAGCACTCTGGTGGGGCACCTG
>NW_015226333.1:0-856 GCF_001447785.1 Gekko japonicus | reverse complement strand
GAAATGCATATGCATGTTGCCCCATTCACAAATGACAGCCACGCATATTGAGACGGTCACGCATAGCAATGCCTTTCTGGTACGCAAAGTCAGAGTGCCAAAATCATAAGGACAGAAAAGAAGTAGATTCTCCAGTGAGCTCTATGACCAAACTGCAACAGACACGCCCATTCACAACCCTTATTTACTGACAATTCAGACACGAAGCTTGTGTCGCTGGTGAAGAGGTTGTGAGTTACTGTAGGAAAAGGTAAGAGTCCTTCACCTCATGGCACACTGCCTGTTTCTAATTGACACAATTGCAGGATCCTCCACCTCGCCCGCTGGCATCACTGTAAAAGTCAGAAGGACGGGGGGGGGGAGAAAACTGGCCGGGCAGTTTATTGGCAAGAGAACAACAGCAAATTTCAAGTGACTGAGTTGGCAGGGTCACTAATCTCCCGTTATCCCCACTCACAAGAATTTCCTGGCTCCGTCAAAAGCTTCAAATTATGGGTTTTAACTCAAAACATGTGCTGCACATTAGCAGTGTCTCTGCACACCTGTCCCGCCTTGCATTCTTTTGCTGGCCGTCATGCTGGTAGGACTAGTGAAAGTCACTGTTTCTTTGGATGCCGTAGCCGCTGGGAACTAGGCTGCCGAAAATAGGCTTTGAGGAAGGACGGGCACCTGGTCCGACAAAAAAGGGAGGTGTAATTTTTTTAAAAAAACGAGGTTTCTTGTCTAGCCAATTGGAAAGGATTATGGAAACTTCTCCCACCCCCCCAAGAGCAAGTTCGGCTGCCTGATATCACCTATAGTGGGCTTTTTGCCAGACGCAAATTTAAGTGCCAACAAACAAGAAACCACTGTGATC
>NW_015226332.1:0-856 GCF_001447785.1 Gekko japonicus | reverse complement strand
GGTCAACTTGACCGAAATTGGCAAAAAACCTTTAACAAGGGAGGAATACACCTCGATTTCAAAGTACACAACTCCCTATTCCTTTGAAACAGGATGGCAGCTCTTAATTGGAAGTTGGCAAAGAATTAAAACAAGGGGTAGAAAAACATGTCAACTAAAATGATTGAAATCATTTGGTGTTATACAATACTGTCTAGTGTTCTAAAACAGGATGTTAACTTTCCAGGAGAATCCCAGAGAATTTTATCCCAAAGGTTTCTCTAAGACAGCAATAATCAATAAAATAAATTGAACCCAGGCATACTCTACAACCGCATGACCTTTCCAGCTACTCAAGAGGTTCTCTGGTCCCCCAGAGAATTGGAAACCATGTTCGTGTGTGAGTGGAAGAGACAGATAAGCATGGAGCAGAATCATCCCCCATCCTGCTTCTTAACGAATCCCCCTTTGTCCGATCAGATGGGGGCTGTCCATTAGCAGTCAGCAGGCACATTAAAGAGAAAAAGGAACTTTAATAACAAAGCACAACATTCTACTGTAAAACAAGACACATCCCCCACAAAAAAACCCCTCCGTTTGGATGTCTGGTGCAGCAGGATAACAATATGTCGCAAGGTTTGTTTTGTTTAATGGCAGACACTGCCAGGGGAAACAGCAGCAGCTGAGGGGGGGGGGAGGCAGGAGAAAGCGGGGTGGGGAAGAGAACAATCTTCACCATACTCCCTGAACTCGTAGATGCTGCCACAGTATGTCAAGACAATAAACAAAAAACTGAAGTGACGGGCACTACTACAGCGGTCGATCGATATGCGTAGGAATTAGGGTCCTCGTCAGCTCTGGGTTGGGAAATACCTGG
>NW_015226331.1:0-856 GCF_001447785.1 Gekko japonicus | reverse complement strand
TATTATTTACTTTCAGCTGAGGTGATTTATTTTTATTTATTTGCATATTTCATTGATTTAGAGTTCAGTTCTTGTACAAATCGACATAAGATTTATGATCAACTTTTACACGTATCTTTTTACACAGGCGTATTTTCCTTGTTTGTATCCTCACAGTGTTGTGATTTTTCTGCTAGCTTCCATGTTATCCTTTTCTTTTCCGCTGCCATGCCTTCTTTGGTTCTTTCTTCTCACCATATCATTTCATCTCATCTGTTGGACTCAGCTTTGTTGTTCTTTCTTCAAAACCATCTTCTATACTTGAAACATCTCCACTTCCTGTCTACCACCTGCCATCACCCTATCTCCTTCAAATCTTTTCTGAGAGCTTCTACTTTCACTGAGCTGATCTCCTGCCAAATATCACTGGCTTGACATGTTCTGAAAATACTGTTTGCCTGATTAGGAGAAGAAGCAACTCAGAAAAGGAATTCTAGGTATGCATTTGCAATCACTGAGAAATCTGAAGTGGCACTGAGATACACATTCCATTTTCCAAAACAATTCTGTTGAACCAATACAATCTCCTTCAGTAAACTGACTAGTATTTGTTCCAAAGCAATTACCATATTTGGAAGCCAACTCATTTTCAAACGTATATTTCATTGCTATTTTTGTTACTAATTATTTTATGCCTTTGAAGAACCCCATCTTTTATACTGAGAGGCTTCCATAAACACTAAAATGTTTGCTTAAATCTAAAGCAATTGCCTTCCTTCTTATACGATCCCATTTACTATATCATATAATTGGGGAAGAAGGGTATTTTTTCTGTTTTAATTGTAGAAGTGTGTCTTGTTACTAAAGGTTTTTTTCC
>NW_015226330.1:0-856 GCF_001447785.1 Gekko japonicus | reverse complement strand
CTCTGGTTGCAAAAACAGTAAAGACAACAGCAACAGCAACAACAGAAGAAGGAGGAGGAGGAGAAGATGAAGATTACCTTTTCAATATCTACCAACTCAGACTCATAGACTTCCGCAATGGTAATATGATGCTTGGCAGCAATAGTAAATCGGCCCTAGGAAGAGAAGAACTGGACATGACTACTCTTCCCTTCTCAACACAGCACAAAGGCTACAAAGGTAAAGGCAATTTCATCAAACAGTCAACACACCCATCAGCAAGGCCACACACCAGGATCCCGACCCTTGCATCGAGGGTTTCTTACCATGTCTGTGTAAATATCGATGGCAGCATTTAAGCAGTTGATAGCCTCTGTATCGTATGCATTTGGGAGAGGAAATAATGAATAAAATCAGCTCGGTCACACAAACATGGTTATCCCCCCCCCCCTGAATTCTTTCTCTCTGGTAAAAAGAACTGAGTTCCTTATTACATATCGCCTGATTCCAGATTAAGCAGCCAGCTTCTCGGCCACTGAACTCTCATTCAAGACAAAACCTCTTAGCCCCTCAACACAAACGCGCACAAAATACCATTTCCCTTATCCAGCAAATGCTCCAACATTCACACAAAATGAAATACTGTACTGTTTTAACTGAAAATTGATTTGACTGTAAACTGCCTCATGAGCTATTGTGGCCGAGTGATGGTCTTTTATAAATAAAGCAAAATGAATGAGTGAATGGAACACTTCCATTTGCAAAAACGTCTCTGTATACTTTACTGGAGGGCACTGCTTGGTACACCCAAAAGCAATGTGCACACAGAGCTGCTGTTTCAACCAAAGCGAATGGGGACACATGCAGCAGTTCCCCA
>NW_015226329.1:0-856 GCF_001447785.1 Gekko japonicus | reverse complement strand
TAAAAGTATATAGATTATATATTTTGATATGACTGACTACTTACCCCTTACCCCTCTCACCTCCCTAAGTTTATAAGCTATGTTTGATAAATATTTATTAAGTGCTTAAAAGCGTCTAGCTGTTTTGTATAAAGTTATTAGGTTAATATAGGTTTAAATATGCGTATCTCTCTTAAAATATTAAGTAGTTAAGATTACATTGTAGGATCGTGCCGGAAATAAAGGACTAACCTTGAGAGTCCTTCATGCTGAGAACTGCTATAGCTGGCCTCCAGGCGATTCCTTTATAGTAGAGGAGCACCCGAGTCCGTTCTCCCCCATGTTTTGATTTTACTTATTTTGTATATCAAAAAATTTGTTGTTTAAGCTATTAATATGAGCGATTAAAAAGTGAGATTTTGCTGTGATGACTGCTGAAACTTGATTTTTTTCATTAGTGGGTGGAGCATCTGCTATGTCTTCCGGTTCAGGCGATGAGTTTGGACGTACTGGCATTTTGGTCTTTTTTTCCGGCGTTGCTGATTGTTGTAGTTTGCATTTTTGAGATTTACACTGGTCTGCTTCATCTGTGATTTTCAAGACTTGTAGGAGATTCAGTCCTGTTTCTTCATCTGATGCTTGCATTGTTTTGCCTTGGTGTGAGACCAGTTTTCCTGTGGGCAGCCATTTATATCTAATGTTTGCAGCCATTAATTTTGAGGTGGCAGGTTTTAGTTGATGCTGGATTGTCAGGGCTTCCTGAGGAGTGTCGGGGTAGACCACAATATGTGTTTCATTAAATACGAGGTAACCCTTAAGTCTTGCTTCTTTTAGTATTTTTGTGCAAGTCTCCCATTCTTCAAATTGTACAAGTAGG
>NW_015226328.1:0-856 GCF_001447785.1 Gekko japonicus | reverse complement strand
TGCACGGGCTTCCCTGAGTACACAACACAGGGCTACCTTAAGCATGTTCACTTGGATGCAAGGGCAGATCTACAAAGGGAACAGGATGAGGTGGTAGAGTCCTTGGCTGGTTTATCACAGCAGGCTGCAACTAAAGGGCTGTAGTTTTAAACACTCCCCTGCAAATAGAAAGCTAGCAGAAGAGGGAACAGGCTGAGCTAAAATGATATGCTTGTTTTTGTTTTACTTCTAGAGAGTCTTCTCATGTGGAGGAACATTCAGAATGGCGTTTCTCACAACCGGCACAGAGCAGTCCATTCTATCACCATCTGATTCTTCCACTTCATCATGGCTTAAGAAATGATCTATCCATTAAGCAGACTGGGTCAAGGTCTATTGTCTCCCCGGTCCTATGGACAGAACTTTTTACATACAGGAGCATTCAAAACTATGTCCCTCCTGATGAACTGTGATGTGAAGTTGTCAGTCTAGAATTCTACCACCTCCCTGGTCTGCTCTGCATAAAACAAGCTCACGTCTGCAGTATCAGTTTCCGAAAGAAGCAAAGAATGTTACAGATTCTATCACATACACAACAAGATTTCATTCAAGTGCCCATTTGAGGTGTGAGGCTAAGGAACTGTTTTGCTCAATGAGGCCCTGCTTATTGTGGGGTGCTTCACACCTGACAAACTGTGGCCAGCTAGCAAGGAATTTGATTAGAATAGCCTACCCTTTCCCCCATATACTAACGACACAACAAAAGGAAACCAGAATAAATAAAACAGACTCCTGCACCCAAGCAAGTGGCTACTTACTTCAAACCTGTATGTGAAAGTCACCCGTGTTCCTTTGTAATCCTTACCAACGGTTGCCA
>NW_015226327.1:0-856 GCF_001447785.1 Gekko japonicus | reverse complement strand
TCTGTTGTAGTTTTTGTAGTGGAAAAAAATAATTAAAAATCCCCTGTAGGGGCTCAAAAAAATGTGCAGGGGGAATGAGCCCTCAAGGGCATAGTCTTGTGAAAGTGTCACTTGAGAGAATATGGAGACAGAGTTGGCACCATGGGTTTGTTGCAAGAGCCAAGTCCTTAAATTTGTTATCTCTTCTGAGTCATCCATTGTTACCTTCACAAAGATGACTTTCCAGCAAATAGCATAGGAAGTCTCCCATGACCCCCTTTCCTGCAATATTTTTTTTTGCCCTGGACCCTGGGTTATCTTTGCATCCCTGTTTTGTTTTTAGCCTGAATAGTTCTCTACTGTGTTTTTCTACTTGACAGTGTACACTGTTATTCTGTTTCTTCCTCCTTTTTAGTAAGCAAATCATGCCAATCTCTACTCATTAGAAAAAACCACTTTATTCCCGCAGTCCATCTTATTGCTCTGCTTTGCATTTGCTCCAGCTTGGATTCATTCTGCTTGAACAAAGCTACCCCCCACCTGACACTTCCCTCTATCTAGGCTTGTGGGCCTGATGAATGTGTCCCAAGTGCACTGTCAGTGAACTGGTCTGCTTGTGATCTCAACTTCTCCTTGGTTGCTGGATGGGAATGTTAGGGGATACTTTGCCTCAGGTCTTTACACTGTGTGGACTTTACAGGGTATTTCATATTTGTCTGCCAGGGTTGGGGGCATGGCTTTTGAAAATATAGTCAATAATCTGAGCGTATGCTCAAGCCTAAAAAGAATGCCAGGCTGTGTTACATATACAAGAAGTAGATTGTACTTCATAAATATGCTCTTTTGTGCTTCATTGGCTTCTTTGTACTTCTGTCTC
>NW_015226326.1:0-856 GCF_001447785.1 Gekko japonicus | reverse complement strand
AGCATCCAAAGGACCAGACTGCCCATCTTTTCCCTGTGTCAGCCTGAAATTCATTATTGCCAGCCCCATAATTATTTTGACCTTTTTCTTC
Organism: Gekko japonicus; assembly: GCF_001447785.1. NCBI lineage: Eukaryota > Metazoa > Chordata > Lepidosauria > Squamata > Gekkonidae > Gekko > Gekko japonicus. The sequence continues at coordinate 765 of NW_015226326.1, read as the reverse complement.
AATGACTTACTCTCTCCTATACCAGATGGGTATGTAAGACTTCTTTAAAGGGATGCAACAACAGCAGCTCAACATGGATAAGGAATGAATATATAAAGGATGTGTCAGAACATAAATTCACCCCGAAGCTCAGCAAAATATAGATCTTTACACACTTGCAGAATAGATATAGCATCTAAGCAGAAGAAAAAAAATCTTCTGCAGGCTGTATTATGGTTACTACAACCCATGGAATTTAAAATGCCATAGGTATGCAAACCTGACCTGGATTCTGTATGTGTCTGATATTCAGGAAAGTCTAAAGGTCAACATTAATGGGCTAACAAAAAATCCATGGAAACAACAATAAATGAGACCTTTCTGTAACTGATCCTCAAGTTCTTCTATTCGTTCTTCATATTCACCCAGTTCTTCTCTATGACGCCGGCTTATCTCTGCTAATTTCTGACGATGTGCATCCTGTAATACTGAAAGCTCATGCTGATGCTCATCTATTTTTTGACTTAAGCTCTGTTTTAGGTCCTAAAATGTGAATTAAAAAAATATATAGCAGATCTGTAACACAGCAAAGCAAAACTGGACTTATAGAGTCTGCTGAAAATTATTAATTTGTACTAACAATATGCAATGTTCCATGCAAAATATTTAAAAACTGCCCTAAGCAATCTTATACAACACCCCATAAGACATTAGATAATGGGTTTCGAAACTGTATTCTGTTTTATCTGAGTAAAGCCACTTTTCTGAGACTGTAAGCTACAAGAC
>NW_015226325.1:0-856 GCF_001447785.1 Gekko japonicus | reverse complement strand
AAAAAAATGCAGTAAAAACCGTGTAATGCATTATAACAAAATTGCAACAGAACTGGATTCCATATCTAGAACAGTACAGTTAAAAAAAATGGCAGGTAAAACTGAATGCATGTGTGAATTAGTGAATCTTGGTTATGTAGAAGAGGGAATATTGGCTATAGTTATGCACACTGAAAAATAAACACTTCCATTTGCTACACTATTTTCTGCAGTACTGCTAAATACGCAGAAGGAGTCCTGTAGTCGTTTTATCCATAGGAGCGCATATACTTGGATGTGTGAAACCACGATAGTAAACAGACCTTGAGTAAGATTACACACAATGGTTAGGAAACCAGCTACTGTGAGCGCCAGGCAAGCAGCAACATGACAGTGTGTAATAAGAGCTGTGTTTGTAAAATGCTGCAGTGTTGAAGGATTGTGTCTTGGATTTCCACAGAAGGCTCTCAAAGATTTAGTTTATTACTTGGCAACCACGTAACTGGCAATTCAGGCTGCAGCTTGGAGCTTCTGTGGCCCCAGCTAGTCTAGAAAGAGGCATTCGCTCGACAATGGGAGTCACACAACAGTTTATAGTGCTATGGGTTGGTCTGTTAATTCCACATGTATTTAATGTATTACCTGCAGCATCTGCATAAATTTACTGGGCAGAGAAAGTGCTCTTGGTGGGATTGCAAATTGAAGGGCTTCAGTTTTATCTGTCTAAAAGGTGTGTGAAAGAAGTTGCCCCTCCAGCTTCCAGGAGCGAATTAGGACCTAAATGAAGAAAGCTATGACTGGGTCTAGACTAGAGGATAACAAGACAGAGCAGTGTTGGGCTGCTGATGTCAAGAGAAGGATCACTGAGGAAGTCTTA
>NW_015226324.1:0-856 GCF_001447785.1 Gekko japonicus | reverse complement strand
TCTACGAAATGACCCCTGGCTGAAAGTATGTGGCTGACCCAAGGTCACCCACCCAGCGAGCTTCCATGGCAGAGCAGGGATTCGAACCTGGGCCTTCCAGATGCTAGTCCAACTACCTTACCACACTGGCTTTCAATGGGTATGCTGTCAAGTATACCTTGGAAGCCAGAAGGACTAGAATCATACATTTATTTTTAAAGTGGAGATTCTCCAGAAACTGAATTCTGAAACCAGTAATACATTCTGCAGCTTTCCTGTGCTCCCTCCAGAATCCATAGTCCTGTCTATGGATTACGTACCCCTTGGCTGCACGGACGAAACTTTAATTCCTCCCAGAGAATCGAGATGCTTGAGCTGTCCCTGTTCACCCAGAAAGGTGCCGTCAGAATGGGCTTTGCAAGACTGCGTTCCAGCTTTTTGATGGAAGATGACTCTTTTCAGGCAATGCCATTTGAAGCAGCAGCAACCACGTGGAAGAAGAAATCCATCAAAGCTCTATTTGTAGGGAAGATCTCAGCAGGTGGCCGGCGACGTTTCGGTGGGTGGGGAACATTTCCCAGGGAATCGAGTGACGAGGCTGGCTGGCAGGCGTCAGAAAGCGTAGCAGGGCTGGAAGACGTGTCTGTCTTCCTTCAGTCCTGAGTGGCAGAACTGAGTTTAAAGGGCCGAGGCTGAGACGGCCCTGTCACGCAGGGCAGGGAAGCAAGAGGAAGTGTCCACATCCGCCCAAATCAACCTATGTGAAACCTTAAAAAAAATAAGCTCCGAGGCAATGCGTTCGAACATAATCATGCATCAAAGAGACACAGTTTGCCTCCAGCTTCACCGGTGTTAGGTATTCTTAATTTTAAAGTAA
>NW_015226323.1:0-859 GCF_001447785.1 Gekko japonicus | reverse complement strand
CCAGTTTTAACTATCTAATGTGATGTGGATGGGAAGGTAGCATGGTACAGCCCATTTCTGTCAGATGTTGGAAGCTAAGCAAAGTTGGTACTTGGATGGGAGACCACCAAGGAAGGCTCTGCAGAAGAAGGCAATGGCAAACCACCTCTGCTTCTCATTCTTCCTTGAAAATCCCTTGGTGGGGTCACCATAACTTGGTTGCAACTTGATGGCACATACATATGTAAAGTGGCATGCAAGACTCTGTGTTCAAAATATACTGGGCAGTATCACATCAATCTGTGAGCAGAAGGCGTAGTTCTCTTTTTTCCTCTTGATTGCTGTGGTTCTTTCTGACCCCTGGAGGCGTTTGTCCCAGGACTGTGGTACCCACATGGAGGAACACCCGTGGTTCTCTTCCTCCGCTGAGGGGAGGAGACAATTTCAACCCTTTTGTTCCTTCTTGCTCAAGCCCGCCAACCCTCATGGCTGTTCTTCTGTGTGGATATTGCAAAGCCAGGAGTGATCTTTCTGAGAGCAGGACAGAAATAACAGCAATGGAAGAGTACATGGGGAAACTCTGTGTGTCTACTGTCCACTGTGCGGTATGTTTAGTTCCACATGTGTGCTATTTCAAACTTAAGCAAAAACTTTGCAGCCCACTAAGCTCCAATTTATTTTCCTAAAGTAGCCCTATTTCAAAATAAGGGCAAATAACATAACCCATTACATAAGGCAAACCCAAATATCTATTCATCTAACAGACAGAAACAGAGGTATTTTTTTCTGTTAGGTACTATGCAGAAAGCAATAAGCATTTTTGTCTTTTCTCTACCACAGACCCTTCCCCATAGCTTTGAAATGGCTGATGATGATTAAT
>NW_015226322.1:0-856 GCF_001447785.1 Gekko japonicus | reverse complement strand
AGACAGTTTTTAAAGGCAGCAGCCCCACACAAAGTGCATTACAGAAATGTAACATGTATGTGATCACAGCATGGATTCCTTTCCAGACACATTGAAAAGAACACCCCAGCAATGCTATACAGGGAACAATATTATTTTTTTCCTCCCAGGTTATTTAAAAAGCAGATTGTTCAACAGTAAACACAGGCTACACACAATTTGGGCTCAAATGAACAGCATTGTTGTGTGGAATAAAACCACCTCCACACTACTAGAGCTGCTAACACAGAGGGAAAGCTTCCTGTGCATGGAAACAGCCCAGGTCATGTTTTTTGAGGAATGGCCATAGCTGATCTATGTGTGAATCTCAGAATTTCCAACAGCTGTAAAGGTTCTAGAATTGTCAGCGGGAGAGAAAGCAGCTTTCCCCCCCACAATAGCCACACACTGACAAGCCTAGCTGAAGGAGAATCACTTGGCTCACCCACAATCTTTACTGTGCACCAAAAGGATCATCTGGAAAGTGAATAGCTATCAACCAAGGAAATGTGACCTCTGAACTAGTGTCTTGTCACTTCTGGCCAGGCAATGCCAGATTGCAGGTCTTTGGCTGTTCCCAGGAGCTCTGCAGTTCCATTTACATAATAACCTTCATTTGACCACATCCATTTATTGTTTAATTAGGTGTTGTAAAAATGGCAGCCAATTAGATTGTGTCATTATCTTTCCAGCAAACCTCTTCCCACTGAGTGAGTCATTCTGAATACAGCTGTTTAGGGCAATGCAGGTTTTTCTCTAAGAAATAGACTTGAGGTCAAAATTTGTAAAAGCCCTAAAAGGTAAAGGGAGAAAATGGCTGTTTTGAAGGGTGCACTCA
>NW_015226321.1:0-856 GCF_001447785.1 Gekko japonicus | reverse complement strand
GCTGACACTTCCTACTTAAGTGTCTCAGTATCTGTTCGTTAACCCGGCTACTCTTGCAATCGCTCCTTGAATGGATGCTGATGCCTGCGCAGGCACAAAAAGCAAGCAATACATTCTATTCAGTGTCGATCATTTAAAAGATGCATTTGACTTTGCAAGCACAAAGGGAAGACAAATGGCAAGTGATTCTGTATATTATATGACAGTCAGTTTAATTATTTGAGTGACCATGACCCCAGGGAATGTTTCTTTTCCAACAAATGAGATGATTTGATTCTTGAACTGGGTTAACACAGCCACAAGTTGCAACAACCAAGGGGCTACTATACAGCTGCAAAGGTGCTCAGCACAGTACTATACTTGAGACAAACTTTGCCAAGAAGCATTGAGGCAATTTGAGCAGGGGCTGACCTCTCACATAATCAAGGGAATTCATGGTGATTGTGTTTGCTGCAAAGTTCTCAGTGTACCTAGTTCTCCCTCAGCCACGTGACCACAGCATCCAGGCTCGGACAGAACCAATAGCTTCCGGAGGCTTATTTAAAGATAAGTATACCCCTTGACCCTGTTAAACCCCACTGTCTGCCTCTCTGGCATAAAGGTGAAAACTTCTATCCTCTGCAATCTGACGGGGCACCAATACTTGTTAGTGGGACGGATTCAGTATGTAATTCACATTTTTGGATGCTTTGTTTTTTAAACAAGTGTGGCTTGCTTTAGGGAAGAGACCATAGCTTAGTGATAGAAAGTGAGAGAAAGGGACGCCATGGCTTAGTGATAGACCTTTACGTATAGAATGCTCCAGTTTCAATTCCCGGCATCTCTCAGCATTGGATCCCGGCAGGGTTGAGAAGAA
>NW_015226320.1:0-856 GCF_001447785.1 Gekko japonicus | reverse complement strand
CGGAACTGTACTGTAAGGTACAATTCTGACACTTAAAGAAGCTTCTTTATGTGTATGAGCAAAGTGTATTTTCATTGCCACTATGATAATAGAAAAGCTACTTTTTTGAAAACCAGAGAAGCAAAATCATCATCATCAACAGGATACATTTAAGCTCAAAAAGTATTTCCACTAACTGTGTGTTTTCTGCAGAACCCAAAGCAGGAAGCAGTTTATATCACTCACTTTCTGCAGGAAACTTTGGTGGAAATATTGGTGGAAATAAAGGGCCAATGGAAATATGTGTTTATACTTGCTCCCTAATTGAATTAACTAGTAATTACACTTATACTTGCAAACCATTCACAGTAACAGTTGTTCTAAAAGAGAAAGATCTGAACTCATTCACATCCCTTCACTTGTCAATGTAAAGTACACAGCTTGGAGAGAAGGTAGTAATCATGTCATCACGAGCAGTTAAGTTTTTCCCGGCACAAAGCCTGTTCTCCAGGGCCTCCAGCTGACATAGGACGGATACATTCTCAGACTGTTGTTTTCACTTAAAAACAGTTTGCCTTTAAATAGTCTGAAAAACAAATCTATTCATTCTGTCAGTTTTAAGACAGGCCTAGTATGATGAAGTGAATAAGGCTTGAGAAGTGTGCTGTTTGACTGCAGCTTAGTCACTGAAAAGGCAGGCACTCTGTGAAATTTTGCTTGAAAGAATTATGAAAACAAGTAAGATATCCCATAAATGTTCTGTGGGCATATAAGCGTGAGATAAAGCTTCTAAATGAAATCTGTTTTCCGACTTTTAAACAGACAGAACACTTACTAACTATAGAATTGTGGGATTTATTTGTATAGATGATTAATG
>NW_015226319.1:0-856 GCF_001447785.1 Gekko japonicus | reverse complement strand
GGCGGGGGGGGACCTCCCTCTGCTGCCTCTCTGCTCCTTGCAGAGCTGGACCCCAAGGTGCTGAAGCGCCTGAACGTGATCGACCTGAGCCTGAGCCCTGCGGCGCTGGAGGAGCTGCTCCTGGGGGAGGTGCTCCGCTCGGAGCGCCGGGAGGTCCTGAAGCACCGCCAGGCCCTGCAGCTGGGGGTCGTGCAGCTGGAGGCCAAGCTGGAGGCCACGGAGGTGAGTCCGTCCCACCCCTCTCTCTCCCCACAGCAGGGGGTGGGCGAGGCGCTGGCAGGCAGCCAGGAGGCCCTGAAGGAGCAGCCCCTCTCCCTCTGCAGGCGGAGTTGGTGGAGCTGATTTCCCAGCCGCAGCGGTCCCTGCTGGAGGAGGAGAACTTCATGCCAATGGTGCAGCTGCTGCAGACACAGATCCAGGCCCTGCGCGCCACCCACCAGCACATGGTCTCCCTGCACCAGGACCAGGTTGCGCTGTGCAACAAGTACGGGCCCGTGTCGCGCCTGGGGCTGGCCCTTCACCAGGCCCTCCTGCAGGTGGGCCGCCTCCACCCGCTCTACCACTTCTCCACGGACGAATGCATCACCAACATGCGCCGGGCCCTGCTGACCACCAAGCGCCCCGACATCGGCAAGCAGGAGTCTCTCGAGGCCCACCTGCTGGAGCTCAGCGGGGCCGTGCTGCGACACATGCTCACGGCAGCCCTGCCCGGCCTGCGGGTGATGGACCGCCTCCTCTACTTCTTCCTCGGGGCGCTGGCCACGCTGCAGGTGGCGGGCGACGCCAGCCCTCTCGAGCGCCTGGCCTTCTTCCAGGGCTTCCGTGAGCCCGTGGCCAAGCAGCTCCTGGAGCCCCC
>NW_015226318.1:0-856 GCF_001447785.1 Gekko japonicus | reverse complement strand
ACAGAATCCAAACTCAAGATTAAAGGCTTACTACTGTGAAAATCTGCAATAAGATGCACGTGCGCAATGGGCATCTTTCAGTCTGATGCTAGAAGCATACCTTTCAGGTATAACTTTGGATTTATGAGGCCAAGTGCCATGCTTTTGTCAACAAACATGGCCGAATACAACCCAAAGCCACTCTTACAACTTACTCATCTGATATCATTTTAACAAAGAAATAGGTGTATTCTACTCTCCTGCTGTCTCATTCAGAAATCAGAAGGGAACAGTCTCTTTTCAACCTTTAACCAGATGGAAAGTGTTCAGGAATGACTCACTCTTAGCTTTTCCTACATTTTTCAAAAGGAGAAATGAGCTGCTGCCATCCTCCTATGCTTCTCCCTCTGCTCTGATTAGGAAGAGAAGCATGCCAGTTGGAAAGCACTACACAGAGGGTGTGTATGAAAACACTACCAAAATCATTTCAGATTCATCTTGATTATAGGCCAGTAGCTACAATGCCATCAGTGGTTAGCTTGGAAACCATTACTTGTAATCACTTTGTAGACACAGTTACATAGAAGACAGCTGATCAGACAGTTAAACCTAGTCAACTGCTGAAAAGCTCCGCCAGTTTATGCCCTCTTAAGGATAATTATTGTGACATATCTGTCCCTTTGCAATTTTATATTCATTCCTTTAGATGTTATTCTTAACTGACTGAATGCCTTTCTCTGTAGCATTGCAAATGAGACTCCTTCTCAATGTAGCTGTTTTTAAATGAGGAACACCAGTAAACCTTGCTCCACCATTTAATCTTTGTTAGAGGGTGAGGTTGTGTTGTATGTAATACTAGAAGTAAGGCCCATTGTGG
>NW_015226317.1:0-856 GCF_001447785.1 Gekko japonicus | reverse complement strand
CCCCCCCCCACACACACATCCCATTATACCTGGATTGTCTAAGAATCCCGTTTGTATAAGACCAACAGTGCAGTCCCACTGTCAGTGCTTTGATTGCCCCATGAAAGCCCAGCTGGCCTCAGCACATGAGCAGCCCCACTGAGCAAGACTTCCCATTGGGCAGACTGGTGGTGCCGGCTACCCTATGAGTTGCCCTGCTTGTGGTGGCTGGCAGCAGGGAAGACTGGGAAGGGAAAGTGGTGGGATGGACCTGCCTCTCTCCACGCCCCATCTGTGCCTGTCCCGATCACATCACCCTTCATTATACATGGGGGGGGGGGGAATCCAATCACAGATCCACGACGTATCATTTGGCTCTGAGAATATAAAGAATAAAGTGGAGTCCAAGGATCATCATCAACAAAGCTACTGCTTTCCTACATGTCGATAAAGCATTTAAAAATATATATGTATTCCATAAGACCAGCAGGGCAATCCCAAGAAGAGTCAGTGGGTTTAGAAGGATGTAACACTGCTTTGGATTGCACTGTAGGAGTCTTAACTAATCCAGCACTTACTTCCCAACCTGACAGGCAGATCCCTATAGCAGGGTATAAGAGAGACCATTTCATGTTGTTTATCTCAGTTGTCCATTACTCAAGACACTGTCACTGAGCATGGAGGTTCCATTTAATTACCAGGGATAATAATTCTCAATAGACCAGTTCTCTATGAACTTTCCAATGTGTTCATAAAGCTGTTTAAACAAGTGGCCCTCATCCCCTGGATGGTTTTCCTGACTCATTTGTGGAGACCTAGCTCGTTTTCCAGCTCTAGAAAGTCTCTGTAATGGCATGTGTAGGGTTGCCATATGCCC
>NW_015226316.1:0-856 GCF_001447785.1 Gekko japonicus | reverse complement strand
CCCAAGGTCACCCAACCAGCTTCCAGCTTGCGATATCAGCTGTTTTTCACCCCAGATCTGTTTTGCACTCTTGGTGGCACTGGCACCTGACTGGCTCACCCCAGATCAAGGGAATCACGACATTCAGTTGGCTCATCTGGATTCCCAGCCATTTCCCACACACCCAGTCTTGCAGGAACTTGAGTTACGTTCGAACATGGGAACTGAGAGCGCCTGATGCTAGCCGCACACCAGGTTTTTCTGTATGCGTGGTGCCAAGGGCATCTTTGAAGCTGCCCCCGTTCTTACAAAATAAGTCCTGATTTCCGCTAATGTGCGGGTGCGCGAGTAACTCTGCTTGTGGGAGTAATCCCTTTGAACTCGAAGGAGCTCCCCGCATGCCGAAGTGATTTGCATGATCACTGCTTGAGAGCTGGAATTAGTCCCTGCCATCTGTATTTACAGTATTTGGCTAATCCGGCCTTTCAGATGCCACACATAGTCCCCTTTGCCGCACACCGTTATTGATCAAGAGAGAGAGATTCAGCCTGACAAGAGGTTTGTGGGGGGAAGCCTTAGAGTTGTCCAAGGAGCAGTTGCATTATCAGCTTGTCTCGGTTGACATATGGTAATGTAACGTTTAATGTTTGCTCTGCCATTCCAAAGAGGCGTCAAGCATACCGCTAGCTGACACGCAAAAGTCTTCCAAACAAAAATATGACGATCTGGAATGATTTTCTGGTGCCGTTTCTAGATGGTACAAATGCGTGTGCTGTTTTGACTGCTTTTGTTACACGTCAGTGTTCTTTGGCAGGTGGAAAGGAGGGAGGGTTTGGGAGTTCTGTTGGCCACCCTTGCTGCTCTGCATAAATTAAAT
>NW_015226315.1:0-856 GCF_001447785.1 Gekko japonicus | reverse complement strand
GTAAATATGCTGTTGAGCAAAAATGGAAGAACGGCTCTTTCTGAAGATTTCAGGTACGCTGACAGTGAAGCTCTTGCCTACCCAAGTGGCGTTTCGGAAAGCAGGAATCAAACACACATAAGAAAATGGAAGTTCAATATACTGGCGTGAAAACTAATTGTAGGGATTTTTTTACTAAAAAGAGTTCTAGGATACATTCATATATATGAGAAGATACCATTCTATGTGTTCGTTTAAATCGGGTTTTTAAAAACCCAGATTATATCATTAACAATTATTACAAAATGAAGAAATCTTCTCAGCCAATTGAATTGCAATACATATCTAACGTAGCCTATGAGTGAAGCATTTTGTGTACATAAAACTTTGTCATGTTTCATTCCATTAACGTCGTTCCTACAAACACTGTCTGCATCCTTGCACACTCCAGTGAATGCGTTTCCCCTTTCTGCCAAAGTAATTATAAAATGGGCATCCTTTTCTAAATTCACAAGCAAAAAATTCTCTGCATGACTGTGGAGCTGGAGCAAGTGATAGAAGCTCGGGGAACACAGGCCCGTCTTCCGTTTCCCAGCCCGTTGTTTCAGAAGACAGCAGAACAGCTTTTTCATTGGTGGCTTGCTCCCACACCATGGTTTGCTAGCGGAATATGAAATCTCAGGGTATCAGATCGTCATCTGAGACGGCATTTCTGACTCCTGCAGGCTTTCCAAGCGCCACAATTCAGGCTTGGCTATCATCAGACAGGAGGCTCCATCAAAAGTAATCTCTGGGGTCACGCCTTCTGTCAACACATCCGCTGGGATTGCTTCGCTGCCTGCCCTTAGCTTTCCACTAGTGTATGCAAGGAGAACTG
>NW_015226314.1:0-856 GCF_001447785.1 Gekko japonicus | reverse complement strand
ACACACAATGCCATATGGTAATTAATATCAGTGCCTTCTCTGCGAACAGTTATGCTATTTCAACAAGCGTTTGGGCCCATTTCTTGATGACGCTGTAGATTTTGTCTGGAATTCAATCAGCTTTTGTTGAGCTTGATGATTATGGGGAACAGCTGTGGTGTTTTACTACTTTTTTAACAGATTTTTTATTGTATTTTTATAAGCTTTGGTTGCAAGCTACTTCAAGCAAACAGCAAAGTGGGATAACAGTCTCTGAGATGAAATGCAATGGAAAAAACGAATAAATTTCAGCCACCCCAGTAATCTCTTGGCACTTTGCCCCATCCACACTATGCCTAGTTCAAACTCATAATTTGTTATTGCCTCTCAGGCGGTTTCATCTAAAGGTCTAACTAAATTCCAGCTGCCTTTTTTTTTGGGGGGGGAGACCAAAGCTACTCCCAAAATGGTGATTCCAAGGCAGAGAAGAGGTTGTGGGTTAATGGCAGCGAACCGTCTGTCTGCTCAGAATCTTGCCGCCTCCCCCGCCCCCCAGGGGTTCAAGTGTGTCTTTGCAAGGCAAGAGACATATTTGGGACTCTGGGAGTGGGGGATGGAAGCATTTGGGGGGAGTGATCTGAAGAAATGGGATATAGGTCTAGCATCAAAGGTGTATGGCACTGCCTTTACCTCCCATGTTTACAAGGGTGCACCATCAGTTACAGATAACCTCAACTACCACATCGTGCCACTGTATTTATTTTTTGCTACTGGGAGGAGGGCTGCTCTGTTTAGCAGGCAGATCAGACACCAATAGATGAATTTGCCAAATTAAACTGGAAGCCAGGGGCATGAGTTAGCTGGTCTAATATTTCTG
>NW_015226313.1:0-856 GCF_001447785.1 Gekko japonicus | reverse complement strand
GGCCAAAATAGATCAGAGTAACCAAACAAAGGTATTTCAATACATGGTGGAGAAGAATTTTAAATCATACAATTTAGGTATGGCAGCCAATACAAAGAAAGAAGTGAGGGGGGAAATCCAAGCAAAGAAAATCAGCCACTCAATAGAAAGTAAAGCAGCTACAAGAAGTTTTAAAGGAGAAGAGACTGATGAGACTTGCAGGAATCAAACCTGAACAGGGTAGAAAAATTAACAAGTTTCAGCTTTACCAAAGAGACAAAGGCGGCAATCCTAAGTGAGTCTACTTGAAAGTAAGTCCCATTTTACTCAGATAGGTTTAGTCCCAGGAAAATATTCTTAGGATTCTATCCGATAGAGCTAATTTCAGAAATTAGTTGCAAAAACCAAAAACCTAAATATGGAAGAAGAAAAAGAGTAGAACTGAAGATCACACCCTTGATCATTGTGCGAGAAGGCAGAGAAATAGCTACTGGTCAAACAAAAAGAAGTAGAAGGAGCAAAAGACACAGCAGGAAGAGGAAAAGACCACAAAAAAAAAATCAGTCTAGGACGTATTTAATTCCAGAAAATGAACCATCAACCAAGAAGAGTGAGAATAGCTCTGCATCTGCCCATCACTGGACATTGTGCTGTCATTTTGCTATAGCAATCATTCACAAATTGATTTTCCTGTGTGGACACGATGACCCAGTTACAAGTGAGTGCTATAGTGCAATGATACAAGAGAAGTACAATAATAAAATATAACTTGTGTCCTTTTGATGAAATAAGCAATTCAATAAACAAGGTCAAAGCAGTTTCAACAAGCTGTAAATGAGGAGCACTTGAAAAGAATGGTTGGAAATTTAACTCTCAC
>NW_015226312.1:0-856 GCF_001447785.1 Gekko japonicus | reverse complement strand
GATATAAAGCTTTCACATTTGTTTTACCTTATGGGTGTTAATGTTGAGTATTTTCCAAAGAATCTGTGCAATTTGGTTGTGCAATTATTCGTAGCTGCCAGAATATTAATAGCTAAAAACTGGAAATTGGGTACGTTGCCAAGTTGTGAGAAATGATTATGGAAAACCTAACTCGTAGTGATTGTGGATAAAAGCTCTACTCAGAAGCAAGTTTACCATAAGAAGAAAACTGTACAGTTATTCTTTGTTCAATAATGGACTCCTTTTATTAATTTCTGGAATGAATAATTTCCTGTGGAATCAGCTAAAAAAGAACTATTTTATCTGGTGTAGTCGGACAATGTTGATGATGTCCCGAATGAATGAATGTTGATGAAGTCCAGTTGTGAATGACAGGTAGAAATACAAATTTTTGTAGTTTCTAATCCCACCCCCTCCAAATTGTTGGTTTTCAAGGAAATTATGCAACTTGTATTAGCTGTTGATTCTTACAAGCAGAAAACAAAACAAAACAAAAGGCCCAAGTTGAAGTCCAGAGTATGCAACTGAGAGTTCTGAATTGCCATCTTCAAAGGTCAGAGAGACAAACCTCTCAGCAGTCAGACAGATTCATTGTGCAGTTTTGCACAGAGATGATGGTGGAGGGAAGGAAATTATAAAGTTATGGCTGTTGGCTGATCCTCCCTTTGTAAGGCTAATAGCCACAAATGCAAGGATGATGTTTTATCAGTGACAGCTAATAGTTAATAAATGGTCTTATGATAGCTCTATGGTCCTCTTATTCAAGGACCTATCACAATTTGGAGAAGGTGACATATTCACCCCCATCTCAAGGGAGGAACGGAGTTCTGTCATG
>NW_015226311.1:0-856 GCF_001447785.1 Gekko japonicus | reverse complement strand
GCTTAGAGGGAGCATTGGTGGTGGGTATGTGCGGATGCAGTTGCCACCTTTCTTCACCCTGCCTGCTTCTGCTGCCAGGCCAGGGGTGTGTTTTTGCACCCCGTATAGAGGCAGCCTTAGTATAAGGAAACTTCCTATTTCACTAGGAACAAAGTTTTGCTCATTTCAGTTTCACTTCTCTCCAAGTATGCTTAGGATTCTACAAACGTATATGTATGAAGAAGTGAATTTATGAGGTTTTGAACTTGATTTTCTCCTGGCTCTTGTGCTGAAGATGTACAAAGCCTCTAATGGTAAGAAAAGTATAATGGATGTTGAATCACAGGACCAATATATATTTTCTTCAAAGTTTAAGGAAGTAAGTTATAAAAAACATGGAATCACCATTATTTGCACCTAGCATGTGTAAGGGCACGACCAAACTACACATTTGTATTGGTTTAAACTTGGAATTGAAGTTTGCTGATCACTTAGGATTCCCTGATAGATGCTTGGCTCCCTCACAGACTAGAGTTCCCAGGATTCCCTAGGAAACATCAGTCTGACCATCTTTCAGGCATGTAGTGTAGATATACTGGAAGCATTCTTGTGGTTCGTGGTCACAATGCTCCATCAGTCACCTTTCTATTAATCCATACTGCTTGTTATTTTAATATTCCAAATGTCTCCTGGATTACTGAATTAAAAAGAGGGATCTTTTTTTGGGGGGGGGTAGATGTCTGTTTAAGCTATATTCAAAAGCACAGATGTCTGGAACAAGAACAGTTAAGTGACTATAGGCCATTATTCACAAAATAAATTTTGTGCAATAAATGCAACTTTTTCATCGAATACTTTCATTGCACACACTTTGCAC
>NW_015226310.1:0-856 GCF_001447785.1 Gekko japonicus | reverse complement strand
CCCATATTATTAAAGTTTTAAATGTAACTCCATATTGATCAGATTACTTCCAGATCTGCAGATAAGAATTGATGGCAAGCATGGCAAAGCATGCCCTGCCTCCTGTTAATCCCCACCCCCAGCAAATGCCTCTCATTCCCTAAACTGATTGCCAACTCATTAGGAAAAATAACTCTAGCTTTGGATAGTATTGATTTATTTGTTTGAAATATTTCTATCGTGCTCTCTCAGCCATTCAGTTTACCTATGGACCTCTGTTTTATCCCGTTAGTGAAGAAAGCAATCTTGAAAATAAATATTGGGAATAGCTCATAGTGTGAAAAACAACAACAAACCTGTAATGTGTTTCTACCATCCAAGAATATAGGCATTCCTAGAGAAGATATATGGAATAATTCAGAGAATGCTCCCTTAATCAATAGTGAATCCACAGCTCATCTTGCTTAGAAGAAAAGAAATTGTAATGTAAAGTCTGCAGTGTTATTCCATGAACAGGATTGCTTTTGTTCCAAACATGAGGCCATGTCTCTAAACTATTGCGACTATCCACCCTTTCTTATCAGCTCAATGAATTGTGGATATCCAAGCTATCTGCTCAGTGACACAGTAATGAGACAGAATTACAGTACTATGGCATAATTAATTTTCTTTAATGAACTTGTCTATGTAGTGCTGCAAATTGATGCCATTTTCAGTAACCAGTAATAAATCTGCAGTCTTCCTTCTGTTTGTAGGAGCTTTGCTCTCCAGTGATTTTAGTATTAATGAAAACTGACCCCTCCTCCTCTTCAAGCGTTAAATATGTAGAACAGTAAACTTGTAAAGCTGAGAGGTTAGCTTTTAAAAGGCCAGTGTC
>NW_015226309.1:0-856 GCF_001447785.1 Gekko japonicus | reverse complement strand
ATGCAGAAGGTCCCAAGTTCAATCCTTGGAATTCTCAGTTAAAAGGACTGCCAAGCGGCAGGTGTAAGGAAAGAAATTTACGTGCAGAGCCACGTCCAGGTGGAGCAGACTCTGTACATGGGTCTGACTCTGTACATAGCAGCATCATATTTCCGTTCTGCATTAGGCACATAACACTGTCCTGGGAGCCTGCCAGTGAAAAACTGCAGAGCGATTCGCCAAGTCCTCCTCCTAGGGAGGCAAGGCAGAGGGAGGACCCAGTTCGGAGACATCCGTCAGCAAGACTGGGGTCATCGACCCATTTTGCCCGGCCGGCACCTCCCAAGCCAAGAGCCCTACCTTCTCGGCCTGAGCCTCCAGCGACCTCAGGTTGTTGGTCACAGTTTTCAACTCCTCTTCAAGTTCAGCACATTTGCTATCGTTTTGGAAAGGGGGCAGGAGGGACATCAGTCAAGCAAAAGGAGAAAATAAAAAACAGAAGAGGGGAGGGAGAAGATAGAGAAAAATGAAAAACCGGATCCCAAGAGCAAAAGAAGGGCCTTGAAGGGAGCTGGGGCTGTCCGAGACCAAAACGGGCAATCCGCCGTAATGCCCCAAAGTGGGCTCATGCGACCAGGGCGATTTCCTGATTGTGCCCAACCAGAGACACAAGAAACTCAGCCAGTTTTCAAAGCAGCAAGACTTGGCAGTCTGCAGATCTTCTCTCCGTCCCAGAGGACACGATACTCTCGTGTTTACATCTGCCATGATGAAAGTTATTCATGTATCCAACACATACATTACATTAACAATTCTAATTCTCCAGATTTTGACCATCTCTAAGAACACTAAACCCCACCTAAGAATCTCCAGCAGG
>NW_015226308.1:0-857 GCF_001447785.1 Gekko japonicus | reverse complement strand
CTATTAATTAGCCAGTTTTTGATCCACTCAAGGCTCTCTGGCTTTATGAGGCATTAACCCTCAATAGTCCTTTACATGTTTACACAGCATTTGTGAGCTTTTACAGGACTGCCCATCACAGAATGTGTGTTAAGCGTTTAGCTAATGAAGTACTAAGCACTATAAGGAAAATACCCATGATATGATTCTTGCCCTACAGGCCTACAATTTCAATGCCATAGAGAGGGTTTAGAGCTTCAGGAGCCAACCCACCTTGCCAAAAGACCAGAAGCAAGGATAGAATCCATGATTGGGGGAGACAGGAAGTTTAAGGGGCAAAGAAGACACATGAAAAGTGCACTGCTCTGTTGTTGTAGGGCTACTGATAAGTAAAAACGTACTTATGAATAATGGTCTCGAAGACAAAGGCAACAGGAAGCAGTCATAATTGGTCAATCTCATTAAAAGACATGGGGAAAGAACAGCAAAAAAAGGAAGGGCTGCATGAATCTTTCCACTCAGGAAGAGAAGCAGCAGATTTTGAGGAGAAGGAACACAATGAAAGTAATCCCCTTCCTACTGATTTGAGGCTAGTCCAAAGGGCTACAATGGTACAATGGAGACATCATGCTGCTGCTGTAGCGCAACTCCAGAGAAGGGGGGGCTGGCTGGAGAACAGAGGGGAGATAGCATTTAAATGCCTTCCCTTTCCTCCCCCAGCTATGCTGCTGCTGCCTTCCTTTCCGCAGCTGCCCTGCCATGGCAGGTTGGCTGGGAAGGGAATGGGAGATAGAGTTTGTCAGTTTCACTTCCTCCACTTCCAAGTTGAGGGGAATGAAACTGACCCGTTCTCCCTCCCCTTTGCTTCCCCAGCCAGC
>NW_015226307.1:0-856 GCF_001447785.1 Gekko japonicus | reverse complement strand
CTCCAGGTATTTCTCAACCCGGACCTGGAAGCCCTAAAGAAGAAGGTGCATCCCATTTTTAACAACGAAAAGGGGCATGTGGGTAAAGTGGGCAGCAGCCTTCCTGTTTGCCTGTCCCTCTCCTTAGGTGCTTCTTGTTTTGTCAAGCCGCATTCTGGTCCTAGAGGTGACCTCCACTGGGGGAAAAAGTCCCGTCAGAGATAGAGGATATTAGTGGAAGGCTGGGGGAGGAGGGAAGAGTTCTGCACTTCACACAGCTGTGTGAGGCTGTTTAACTGCTAACAACCAACACCTTCAAACTTCCTCTTTCTGTGAGACTGGGGCACATCTATGTTTATCACCATCCCAACAGATTTGGTTCTAAAATACAATTGTTGTTGTTCAACTGGAGAGAGCAATTAGGGCCAGTTACTCCGAGACCAAAGTTCATTCTGCCTATTGTTCTGTTCATTTGAATGAAAAAAAGCCTAGTGGCATCCTCCTAATGCTACCCACAAACTCATTGGTTTTTTTAAAAATAGCATTAACTTTTTCATCACCGTGAAATAACAAATCATTTGTTTGAGTTGCAGTTGATCTTTGCCCCTTGTTTTTTCCTCCCTGGAGTAGGATGGTGATCTGTTCTTTTGGAAACAATACCATAAGCTTTCATTTGTAAAAAAAGACAACATTAAAGTGTATACCGTATAAATTAAAATGTTAGCAAATGGCAGGAATTTGCAAACAACAAACTTGTAAGAACACATATGGCTTTTATGTACTTCTGGAATTTGTATGTAGCATCCTAAGCAAACTTATGTGAGGGAACGTGACTCTTCTGGAATATAGAAAAACGAATGGAATTTGACCATGGGCT
>NW_015226306.1:0-856 GCF_001447785.1 Gekko japonicus | reverse complement strand
GGTGGTTCCACAACTTTCACACAAATGCTACACTACAATTAGCATTTGGGTGGCATTATAGATACACCAGTTTCAAACTGCAATTTTCTGGCCGCTGTTAACATGGCCCATTATAGAACAAGGTAATAAGCATTCAGTGAGGTCACACAATTACCAAGTTTGTCACACAGCTGTTGTCCTTAAAGCCAATTGTGTGACTTCTCTCACAGCTAAAAATGAATTTTATATCTCTGCTGCTATCCCTCTGAATCTTGATCAAACATTACATTTCCCTCACAGCAAATGATACTTTGTCATAGGTTGAGGTCCCATACTCCCCAGGGATTGAGTTTATTTTGTATGTGTTGTTTCTGTTTTTGCCACTACCTTGACAAAAAGAATTTTTTTTTCTGAAATACTATTATCTTTTTAAATTTTAGCCTGGAAGAGTTGTGACACTCATTGAAGACCCTGAGGTACAGTAGTTGTCTTTCATGTATACCTTGTCCTGGACTACTTGGAGCGTATTTGATAATAGTTTTATACAATTCCTCCTGACTGTATACGCTCCCTGCATGGCATTTTGCCCACAAGGGTCCCCTGCCTGCCCTCAGTATCAGCGTGCAAAAGTGTTACAGCTGGCTGCTGCAAGAAGATGAGGGAAGTCTGTCTCCCCAAGCTCCTTGTGCTCATAGCGTCTGGTACCCAACTCAACTGTCCTAATTTGACACTGTTTCTATTGCATTGTTTTAAATTTTATAATCCACTGTAGGTTTCAGAAAAAGGGCAGACTATAAAGTTGAAAAATAAATCACATTATTCCCTTTCATACATCAAAGATGATGTAGGGTAGAGGTACATATTATTGTGGTAAACC
>NW_015226305.1:0-856 GCF_001447785.1 Gekko japonicus | reverse complement strand
CTATGATTCTATAATACTATCAAGCTTGACTCCAGAGAAATAGAGTTAAATATCTGACTCCAGTTACATCTCAGTGTCTCCCTTTCTGTTCCTTGATCTTTTCCCTTAATTTGTACCCAAAGTTTAAAAGCATCATTTAATTTTTTTAAAGACTCTGTACAAAGTTCCAACTCCAATTATCTGCCACCCTGCAAGGACAAATTAACACCTCTGATTACTGTTTCACTTGCCATTTACACTTGCAGGAACGTAACTCAGGAGAGGTGAAAAATGGACTGTAGTGGTCTTGTAAGTGAAATCAAATATACCAGGAAGTTGGGATGGGGGGAGGGCACACGTAACTTTTAAATAACAGAGGACAAAAAGTAAGCAGAATGTGGAATACTATTAATATCTTAATTTGCGTTACCCCAGAGGTATAACCGCCCTGTACAGAAGGTGGCATACCACACTGAAGAACAGCTATACATGAAAATTTCATACCTTTGTGTTCTTTTCTAAAATACTAAGCTTGTAACATCAACTGCTTCAAAAAAGTAAGTACACTATCTTGCCTTTATAATACCCCCTCAAAAAAGGGGGGGGGGAGAAACCATAACAGCAGTTAGTCAAGGGGCTATGACTGCTCTAGTTGGTTGATTGAGCCTTAGCCTTGAAGAAATACATCTTCTTTCCTGCTTTTAGTAGGAAGAAATTATTGCTTCCTCCACAGTTGTGGCCCTTTCCCTGAGAGCCCCAACTGCTTTCCTAGACTAGGGTGGGAGACAAATGGCTGCCTCTAATGCAAACATGACAGTGCCCCTTCCAAAGACCCTCATCTAGTTCTTAAAACAGTCACTTATTCCATTTGTTTTTA
>NW_015226304.1:0-857 GCF_001447785.1 Gekko japonicus | reverse complement strand
GAACAGGTCCTTTCACACAGACTATACTTTAATGCTCTTTTCCAACACCAGTATGCATTCAACATCTCTTTTATTTTAAGAATCTGAAAATTCTACCCCTTTTGTCTGATAGAAACAATTCCTTTTTTTCTCTCCCCAAAGTGCAGGACTTTGGGAATCAAGAAAATGCCTGAGACCACTGCTTCAGATTGCTTCTGTGAGCCACATTTTGGAAATCAAATTACAGAGAAAGCCAGGCTTTGCAAAAAGATGATGGCAAGAAGGCAAGTACGTTGCCTGTGGGAACATCACGAAAAGGGGACATTCGAGTGCATGAAAGATACAGACTTAACCCTGAGGCTAGTAGCATTAACAGGCAGAGAAAATGCTGCTATCCACTTCAAATTGTTTTGCCTGAAGCTCAAAGAAATAGTTTTATGGGCATAGATTGCTTCACGGCATAGATGTAAAGAAATGCAAAACTGAAACCTTACCCTCCCCTGACCATGAAAGCAATGGTGGACAGTTTACCCAGAAGCAAACTTTTCTTGGAAAGCTA
Source organism: Gekko japonicus (assembly GCF_001447785.1). Taxonomy (NCBI): domain Eukaryota; kingdom Metazoa; phylum Chordata; class Lepidosauria; order Squamata; family Gekkonidae; genus Gekko; species Gekko japonicus. The sequence continues at coordinate 319 of NW_015226304.1, read as the reverse complement.
CCATGAGATGAAGGGCCAGTGTGGTTGATCATATACTTAATATTGCATATGATTTTGATGAGTTGGGCTGATATCAAACTGCTAGCCACTGGAAACATTGTAACAGTCCTATTGAGAAATTATCATCCTCAGATGTGAACATCTTGCTCTGGTGACTTATAAATTGGTCCAAAATTAAATTATTCCAAAGTCAGTCCGGTGCAAAAGTTCCATACACATATTACTTTGAATACATGGTGAAAGAGACACGAATCACATGGGTTGTCTGTGTTTTCCTGTCTACAGAGGGGAATGACCCAGATACTAGTCATTATGTAAA
>NW_015226303.1:0-856 GCF_001447785.1 Gekko japonicus | reverse complement strand
TTTTATTGTACTGCTAAATATATACCCATTTTAAATGTTTTAACGCCTGATGTTCGCCGCCTCGGGGGCCCGATTTGGCTCGAAAGGCGGCATGCAACTGCTTTTTCAAAATAAAATTAGGGCCGAAAGGCGGCATATAACTGTTAAAATAAACATTGTTTTTGCGCACCCTTCCCCCGGTAAGCCGCCTCCAGACCTGCAGGCTCCACAATTTCTGCTTAAGTTAACAGATCTCTTCCTCTACGCATCTGTCTAATTTTCATGCAGACTTATCTTGTGGCGGGGAGTTCCACAGCCCCTGCTTATCACCTACGGCCGCGATAAAGCATCTTTGAAAAATCGTTCCATACTCACCGAGGTTACGCCGAAGGGCTGCCAGCCAGGGTCAGGATCACAAACGGGGCAGGGAAGTGTTGGCTTCAAGATCTTGATCGTCTCCCCGCCCAGACTGGGAGAAAGGTCGGGAACCGCCGCCTCGGGAGCTTTAACCCTTCGCAAGATAGCCCGCCTCTGGGATCCGGCTCACGTCGGGAACCCGCATTTGACCTTTGCCAGGCCATTGAAAGGGAAATGAATTGCTAATGAAGCAGGAGGAGGATTGTCCAGACTGGGGAAATACACCGGCCAGTTTACCTCCTCCCCCCTTAACAACTGCAGGGCAGGCAGGGATGCAACTGGTTTAGTCCCTTCCTCCACACATTATTCCCCAGTTGAATTTGGGTGTCATCCACTATTTGACACAAGTATAAAGCTCTGTGTGTGTGTAAATTTGGTTTGGGAGTTTTGTGGAATTTGATATAGTGCAACGTTGTGGTTAGACTGCCAAACTAGGATCTGGGGAGGTAAAGGTAAAGGT
>NW_015226302.1:0-857 GCF_001447785.1 Gekko japonicus | reverse complement strand
TCCGTGTGACCGCATCCAATATAAGGTTTGTTAGTATAAATATATCCTTAGTACATCTCAGATATTGTAACATCATTCTAGCATTCTTCTTTAGAGTATAAAAGCTTCAACTAACCACAGATAAAACATGCCCAATCTATTGAATTTAGGGGTGGAGGAAGAAAAGTTCTTATACAGATTCTAAAAACTAGTCAAATGGTAGATTCTGCTACTCCATCTTATATAGGTATGGCTCATGGAGAGAGAATGGAGATGGAGGTAATAGTCAAGACAGAAGGCAAGAGGGAGCAGGAAGGTCCTGGGAGGAAAGAAGGGGATGTTGGCGTAGGGCACGGAACAGCAGAGAAAAGGAAACCGCTTTTCTGTTCTGGTCAGCTCCCACCAATATATACCCTTCTTTAGCAGTTCCTCAGGTGGTTTGACTTCTAGTTCCTTTATCATCCAGGTATTTCCCATTAATCTATTTGAACTTCATTCACATGCATCATGCTGCTAACAGAATATTTCAACGGGCTGTATAGCTGAGGACATGGAGGCACTGAACACATGGATGTTGACAATTAGGCAAAGGAATGGAGGTCATAGGGTCATATGAAAGTTTGGAAGCCTCCAAAGACTCTTCAGATCTATGAATGTGAAACACATGCGGCTTCCTCAGACTCTTTCTCTCAAAAACACGTCCCTAGTTGACTTTTAAATTCATTTCTACTACTTGCTTCACTGACTTCACCTAGTAATAATTTATTCCTTGTGCTTATTACCCTTTGATTGAAATTGCTCTGTCTGAACTCCCTTTTCACTCCTAATTTCCTGACTTTTAAATGTAAATTCCTTGTTTTTCCGGCCTTCTCATCAGG
>NW_015226301.1:0-857 GCF_001447785.1 Gekko japonicus | reverse complement strand
GTTAGGCCACTTGCCTCCTCCCCTGAGAAGGGTCGCGGGTGAAAAAAGGAAAGAAAAGCAGACGGAGCTCATTAAACGACATACAATGACCACCCGATGAAAACAAAAACTACACAGTAGCTCCCATTTGGTCACAGAACCAACTTTACATTGTCCAAAACTGGAGGCTGATGTGCGGAGAATCCAAGAAAGGGAGTTTGTTGTCTTGCGCGTGATACGGAGACCTCAGCGCAGGCAGAGGATCTGGGGCCGACAGAATGTAATCAATGCTAAATTTAATTTCGGAGTCAGATTTTCCTACCGAGGAAGTGTTTAGACTCTCTCGGCTGGCAGCAGTGCTTGGAAAAAACTCGCCGGGCTCCAGTGCTTTGGGCCGAGGTTCCACGTTCTCAACGGAAGAACAAGACGTGCCGGATAAGCCAGAATCCACCGAGGAAAACGCAGGGAAAGCGTTCTGCTCCCCAGCTGACCTTTTCCCCCTGGCTTCTCGCTTCACGTTCCTCCTTCGTCGCCTCCTCCTATAATTCCCATTTTCAAAGAGGTCCAGCATGGACTCGCAACCTGACGCGAAGCTCCAGTAGTTTCCTTTCCCCTTTTCATTGCCTTCCGTTCGTGGAACCTGCATTTAATTTTGGTTTAAAAAACAGTTCTGTCAGTGGCTTGTTGCTTAATTGTTTTTCAAGTCTGTCAAATGTGTCTGCAAACCCATGACCTTTGACCTCTGACCCTTCCCCTTCATTCTACAGCCAAGACCCCCAACATGGTTCTAAGTGGGCTCTGTGGTGCCCACTGATACCTTTCCTAGTGCCCTCCAAGTGTTTTTAGAATTGGATGGGGCCAGGTGGGGGTTTTGCCCA
>NW_015226300.1:0-857 GCF_001447785.1 Gekko japonicus | reverse complement strand
TTTTTTAATAAAAAGTTATCAAACCTCCAAGAATATGATCTATCTGTTATGGGTTTAAGTGTTATCTGGCAGCACACAGCTGCGTGATCTGACCAGCATTGTGGTTCAATCTCTACAGATGTTATGGAATTGCAGATGTCTTTGGAAACAATAATGTAATCGATTCTGGAATACGAGTGATAGTGCTTAGACAAATAAGTAAAGTCCTTGTCTTGAGCATGAAGAAATCTCCATGCATCTAAAAAGTTAAATTTTTGAAAAAGTTTTTTCAGCCCTGTATAACAAGATTGGTGAGACAGGTCTGGCTTGTATTTAGCATTTAACCTTTTCCTATCTAAGTGATAGTTCATAACGTAGTTTAGGTCAGCCCCCATAAAAAGGGGACCCTCTTGAAAAGTGGATATAATTTCAAAGACCTCGTTAACAAAACTGAGTTGGCCAGAATTTGGCGCATAAGCAACTGCAAGAGTGACTTATTGATCATTTAAAATGCCCTTAACAACTAGGTAGCGACCATTCGGGTCTTTAATCATGTCTAAAATTTCAAAGGAATTATGTTTTGAGATCAATATAAGCACACCACGCGCTTTAGAGGAGCCATGTGCAGCATATCTAAAGGGAAAAAAAGTTGACTTTAAAAGCGTGTTATTCTCATTTTTCAGGTGTGATTCGACAATAAAAGCAACATCAGTTTTAAGTGATTTGAGATGGTCATGTATTCTCCTTGCCTTGATTGTGTTATTAATTCCATTGCAATTTAGGGAAACAAGTTTTAGTTTTTCAGCCATTGACAGTTTTACAGATATATTTATAACATATTATATTAACAAGCAGCTGGCTAATACCAGAGCAAGAAA
>NW_015226299.1:0-857 GCF_001447785.1 Gekko japonicus | reverse complement strand
CCCACCTGAAACTGTCTTTTTCCTGCTAGTGCCAATAGCAGCTTGGGTTAACAGGAAAGTACTGATGTCCTGCCTCGCTGCTTCAGTCCTGGCCCAAACTGCCACACTCCACAGCTGCTTTTAAATATTAAAAGAATACAACCGATGAGCAATCACAGAGCTCTACATATTACATGTAGTTTGCATTGTATTCATCATAGGTTCTCTTCTTCCCCTCCACCTTGATCAATAAAATGGAAGAATTTTGAAGACAGGCTTTCTTCGGGACAGTCTTTGTTTCACATGCTAGTACGCATTCTTCATGACAGCCAATTTTTCCTTCTATCTTGAAATGTTTGTACATTATTCCTGTGTATATGTCACTTTTAAGAGGAGTGGCTTGCTGTAGGAGAAGGAAAAGTAAGATGGAATACTCACAAAAACTGCATACTTGTAGACACACACACACATACGCAGCACAAATTTATCTTCCAGAATCTTGGTTTATATTAACATCTGTGTAGAATCTCCATTAACCTGTAAGACAAAGAATCATTTGTGACAGTCTGAAAATTGGCCTTGTAGGACTGTTCCTGCATCGCCTAAGGCTTGTACCAAACTGACAAAAAAATGAAGCCATAAATCCAAAGATTCCTTTCTTGCCCTTTGAGAGGTAGCATCTTTTCAGTTGTGCCTTTAGTAGTAAGAAAGGCTTCAATGTGAAGAGGCTTCACTATTACCATGAAAGGAAATCTGCAGCCAAGGAAAATGATGCCGCCTGTCCAGTGTGTTATAATACATAAATCAATTGACTGAAGGCAGAAATACACAAAGGCTGAAGTGTAACCAGAGGGGAGTTTTCACAAACATTTTTGTTT
>NW_015226298.1:0-857 GCF_001447785.1 Gekko japonicus | reverse complement strand
TCTTCCCTCCTCCACTTTATCCTCACAGCCTTGTGAGGCATTTTCAGCTGAGAGAATCTGAGAGGCCCAAAGTCACCCATCATTGTTCCATGGCAAAACAAGAATTTGAACCCAGTTCCCCTAGGGCCTAGTCCAGCACTCTGACTACTACATCACTTCAGCTGTCTTGTTGCAGTTGATCTCAATCTATACTGCATGCATTGTGTCAACAACAGAAAACAAGACCTCTCTAAACTTAGAAATGTTTCAGTCCATTTTTTTTTTAAATCCATTTTTAATTCCATTCTAAATTCCGGTTTCCCAATGTCTGTTATGTCTGTTGTTGTTCTTACAAGCAGTTTACAAGAAGCCCTTTGGTGCCCAAATGTTTTCAATCCATGCAGGACATTTATATGAAATCACTTCTTCGCCATAAAGCAAACACATCCAGCTTCTTAAGTCTCTTGCTGCAAATTTGTTTTCCGGCTCTTGAATAATTTATTGTAATTCATATTAATGCCAAGATTAGTGCTCCGAGCTGACAAATGAAAGCACCGTAAGTGGAGGGATGTCAGGCAAAATAATTTTCACACAGAGGCAGAGAAACAAGGACATGTGCATAATCAGGGCTGGAGTGAGGATTTGAGACCACGGTCTAATAAGTAGGTTAGCATTTTTGCTGCTTTCCCTCTGTTTACCCTGGTTTGCTCCTTGCCTTACATTTTAAAGACAAGCCTTTGAATGAAAATTAATCAACATTCTTGTTTATTTACATATCTAAACAGTGGTTAGCAAAATGGAGACAGGACAGCTGTTCCTAGATATTATGAAAACATACTATGCATTGGTAAAGAGTAGGGGTGGGCACGAACCAGGAA
>NW_015226297.1:0-857 GCF_001447785.1 Gekko japonicus | reverse complement strand
TAAGTCAGAACGACTTGGCAACCCTACATTGGTATCTGGCACAGCGTTTTGGTTGATCTGGTATTAATTTTGGTTGGTCTCATTTTCAGAGATTAATATTGTTTCCCCTTAATCTAGGAGAAATGGAAGAAGAGATGGAAAACTCAGAAATGGTGGATTTACCAGAGAAACAGAAACATCAACTGAGACATCGAGAACTGTTTCTCTCACGGCAGCTGGAATCCTTACCCGCCACGCACATTAGGTACAGTCTCAGTAACGAAAGAAATTCACTTTTAATCCTTTTGTGCAAGAGTTTTAATATACACCAATAAAGGTTGATTGATTGATTGAATATACTTTCTAAGCACATACATTTTTAAATAATACAGTAGCTCCAAATACTCTTCCCCCACAACTTATGACTTTTTCTTTTTCTTTAGAGGCAAATGCAATGTTACTCTGTTAAATGAGACAGAATCCCTTAAGTCGTATCTGGAACATGAGGTATGAACCCATTTTGAAAACTGAAGAACTTCAATCTGTCATCCTACTGTGCTTATAAGTACTTCGCATTTTATTGTATGGCTTGTAATCAAAGTAACCTTTTAAATGTCATACACGAGTTATACAGAAATCACCAACAATTTATATGGGTCTCTGTTAATTTTCAAGTCTGGTGAACCATTTGTTTCCAAATACCAGTGCTTTTTAAGGGTTTTCTTTCTAATTAGGTGGTCAGTTTTATCATACAAAGCATATCATGTAATTTATGTAGCTATTCTTTTCTCCTTTGAGAAGAAGTTTTCCTCTGCCATCTAGTTAATGCAGTGCTAGCGGTTCCAACAGCGTATAGAACCAACTCTTGCATGGAAGTC
>NW_015226296.1:0-857 GCF_001447785.1 Gekko japonicus | reverse complement strand
ATAGTCCTTCAGATACCCAGTCCCAATCATGTAGGACTTTAACAGTTACAGAAACTCCATTATACTGAACAATTAAATCAGGACTGGACAGGATATTTTAAAACATGACACAGGTGGCAACAGCCTTGGCTGGGGAAACAGTGTATCTGTCATCCATTTTGTTTTTCCTTCCTTTAAGGAGTTCAGGGCAGTATACCTACCCCCCATTTTCTCCTCACAGTAGGTCCAAGGAGTAGGCCAGGCTGGCCAAGGTCAGTTACAGACCAATTCGAAGCAGAGTTACACCCTTCTGTGTCCCTTGGCTTCGAAGGGTATAATTCTGCTTAGAAATGGACTACTAGTGTGTTCATTTCTTGAGTACAGATATGAAGACGTGTCTCCCACAAATCCGAGTCAGACATGCTAACCAATACACCACGCTGACTGCCACTGGATGACCTGAAAGGGTTTCTCTGACAGTCCATTTATCGCTTAATTGCTAATAGATTAAATACAGTACTTGAATGTTACATGGTGTCAGGTTATTTTCCAACAAAGGAGAAAGGGCATGACTGAACAAAAACATCTTATAATTCAATATGCGCAGCCCTGTGATGTGTATGTTTACTTAGTCCTTCTATATTCTTTAGTACTACCCCCACACATACAACTTCAGCCTTAACAGTTCTTAAAACTCCACACCTCATAGGCCAAAGTAAAGGTAAAGTGAGAGATCCATGTGCTCTTCTTTTTTACTTCCAACCAGCTGTATGGAGTTCCAGTTCTGATCAAAGCAGTGGTGATGGAGAGGTTGTTCTGCCCTTTCTTCATGCCATTTAATCAATCTAAGGTGTGATTAGCTCTGCTGTTTGGTGTAG
>NW_015226295.1:0-857 GCF_001447785.1 Gekko japonicus | reverse complement strand
TGCGACTGAACAACAACAACAAAAAATTGAGAACATCAATTTGCCACTTATTTCTGCATACTCATTTTGAGAGCAGTAATGGGGAAAATTTCCTAGGCTAAAGGGACAGGAAATTACAGTTCTGGAATTAAGAGTAACATTGCTGAATGCAGTGAGGGTCTTTTTCTTTTCCTTAGGGTGTTCTGAATACAACTTCTGATTCTGGGACTCTCCCATGAACCTCACCTCTGTGGAACCAAGGCCTTAATCTCATTTGGTTCCCATAGGGTTTTCTACGTGCATGCTCACCCCTACTAGATCATCAGTGCAATCCAAAAAAGCGAACCCTTCTAAGACCGTTGACTTCAATTAGTTTAGAAGGGTGTAACACTTTTTAGGACTGCATAAGAAGCTGGCTTGGTGCTGCAACTGAAATGGCAATCCTTCCTTCCCTGTGTGCCAAATCATTGTTTTCAGGTTGTATTTATATACTGTCAGGAGATCAAACTCCTGTCTGTAGGGAGCCATGAAGTTAATTGTTGGTAGGTATCAGTTGCTGCCTAGTCTTTCACGATATTATGGTGGTTTGTCCTGTCCTATCCTGCTGTGACTGTGCATGGTAGGTGAAGGCTGTGTATGACTGGGTTAGTTGATACCATGGGTTGCACCAGTATTGCTTTGCAGTGATTGGGCCTTCTGAATAAAGCTAACTGGGGACCTCACTGGTGAGAAAATTCATGATTGATGGGTAAATAAAGGGTTACTAAGAATGCATGTCTGTTGGTGTTGTTTCTGTATTCACACCTCTTACTGTGTTGTTCCTTCTGTTGCTAGTAGAGTGGCCAGCTGGTGTAGCAACAATTTCCCTTTGAATAATA
>NW_015226294.1:0-857 GCF_001447785.1 Gekko japonicus | reverse complement strand
CAAACACAGTGAGCAGAATAACAAAATGGTCAAAAAGAAGAAAACGTGCTTGTGCAGAAACCTTTGTAGGATCAGGCTGAAGCAGCTCAAGTAGCAATTATGTATGTAAATGATACAATAACTTTTCAAGAACGGCCTTTGTGTTTGGGGTACGAATGCGTGGACTTGCATTTGATAGTGGTTTACGATCATTGTAGCTGTGCAATTAATGTTCCGTAATTCAATTACCACACAGTCATGAGCATTAGCAATTCGGAAACACAGTAGGACAAACTAGTTTAATTCATATTTCAGTAATATCAATATTAAGCCAACTGCATAATTACCTCTGAGAAGTTGCCACTTAAGACACAGCAATTTCAGAAATAAATTATGAAGATAAATGGCATTGCTAATTCACCATCAGGTGAAAGGGAAGGAGGGAAGGAAGGAAGGAATGGGAAATAGAATTGAGAAGGTTATTTTCCTTTTAACACCCCCTCCCTTCCCGGTATCAGACTGTGAAATACATTCAAAATGAATTTTTGGTTTTTAATACTAGGGATGCTGTGAATTCCATGGTGAGGAGGTTCGTCAGTTGAACATACTGTGTTTGGCTGTCCCACACACAGGTGACCCGATCACCTGGTCAGTTCAGCTCCAGATGAACAACTTGAATGGTTGCCAAACAGAAAGTTTCTGCCACATTTTGTGCTGAGACCCTGCCTGGCAGGGACCTAGCAAGAACTTGGGTGGTGAAGGTCAAAAGCCAATGATCAGCTGATATCAGCTGAACTTCTCCATCTGTTCTCCACCCCAGCTTCTCTTTTGAGTCTACCAAGGAAGAAGAGAAAAAGAAGAGAAGAGTTTGGATTTAT
>NW_015226293.1:0-857 GCF_001447785.1 Gekko japonicus | reverse complement strand
CAGAGAGAGGGGGGAGCTGTTCAGAGTTCCAGCTTCCAGTTGAGTGGGTAATTTCAAAGTTAGTTCTATTTAAATGTTTTTCTTGAAAATACCTGCCTTTCCCTTAACCAAAAGGGTTTGCAGAGCATCTGAGCATGCTCTGCACAGTTCTTGTTTATATAGGTTGTTGTTTAGAATTTTACTGTTTGTCTTTCTGCTGTTCATGAAAACACCTTCTTTTTCCTCAACTGAATGGTACTACAGAACAAAAGACTATGCTTTGCACATTCTTTGCCATTTCTGGTTATTAACTAAAAGTTTTATATTGTTTGTCTTTCATATGAATACCACCTCATCTGCTGTGTTTGAAAGGGTATCACGCTCTAAATGTATGCTTGATATATTTTTGTATATAATTAATTTTTTTAGCTACATACTGAATTTACTAGTTTATAAATGGTTGAATCTGATTATTGTTTCCATGAATTATGTAGGCTTCACCTCAACAATAAGGATTTTGAAAGAAAGGAAACCATTCTTCGTGGCCTCATCAATTGCAAATCAATTCATCCTCCTACACTATTCCCTCATAGGTTTTTTATACCCCTTAATGAATTCACAAGCTCAATTGATTCAAATTTGGCTTTTTATTAACAACCCAATTAATTGTAAGTCCCTTAACATCTTCCACGTATTCAACACAAAACCATCTTTTATAAGAAAGTTCTGCATTTATTTATCATTGCCACACCTCACTTATGGCTAATCAGAATGCTATAAAATTTATTTCTCTCAACTGTAACGGTTTGAATGACCCTATCAAACGGAAAAGAGTTCTAACGGCACTGACATCGCAAAAACCAGACATCATATTTTTA
>NW_015226292.1:0-857 GCF_001447785.1 Gekko japonicus | reverse complement strand
CCTCCCCCTCCTCTTCCTCCTCCTCCTCTCAGTACTTTTCATTTTGGCTGAGTGCTGATACTGGAAGTGGTCTTGGCTGGTTGCACAAGGCTACGGGACGATTATCAGCAGGAGTGGTGGGGGCTTGGCACCCTTCATCAAGTCCCCTTTTGTGTCTTGAATAAGATCCCCTCCACATACATGCACACTGCCTTCTTCCCATGTTATTGGTCAGTTCCATGTTTAAACCCATGGAATTGCCATGTTCTCATCTAGTTTGACCCTGAAATGGGATATGTTGTTAACTGTGACTGTGTTTGCTGCCCATCTGAATGAGCCGGTTATCTATGGTTGGGGGAAGACTTGTTGCCAAGAGAAGGAGTGAGTGCGTGCTGCCAGATCTGGCTCCCAGTTTATTATCCCTGTTTAGCATGGAGCCAGTGTTGCATCTGTACCTTCCCTGTGATTTATTAGCTGTAAGCTAGTGCATGTCTGCCTCTCCTGACACAAGACTACAAACAGAGGACAAACAAGGTTCTCTGACTGGAGCAGTCCACATTGGCTGGTCAAAGAGATCCATAACCAATCCTGCAGGCCTTAACTGTCTTCAGGGACTTGATTCACTGTACACTCTGCCTGCTTAGAATGGTGACACATTCCTGGCATTCAAAATGTCTCTCTGGCCCAGCAATTTTTCCTTCCTACAAATATGTCCTATGTTGGTTAGTGGGTTGCTGAAATTCCAAGGTTAGCATCCAGAAAATAGCTTCCCACATGGCAAGCAAATTTGTAAATAGAGACGTTTTACACAAATGTGCTTACCTGGATTGAGTTACCATGCCTGTGTAATTTGAGTTAAAAGAAGGGGAAAGGTATTA
>NW_015226291.1:0-857 GCF_001447785.1 Gekko japonicus | reverse complement strand
TTCAAATTCTCTTTTGCCCTTTCATTACTAGGGCAAACCATAGCCAATGGTATGTCTTCGGTTGGGTTTTATGGAGTCACAATGGTAAAAAATGAACATCATTGTGGAAATAATTCTAAGAAAAAACTAAAATAATTCATGTATGGTAACATATGCAGTTGAAGAGGAGAGGAGCATTTAATCCCACATGGTGCATCAAATATTCTAACCATGGTTAGAAGGTCTGAGAGTGTTATGCCCTCAATGAATCTTGACAAATTTGGGTTACTAACATAATGCTGATAATGATTATCACCAGGTTCTAGAGGTGTAATAGGTACAAACCAATGTTTTATTGAGATGTGCAAAACCATCCAACGAAACCTTGCTAATCCTAATGAACTGATCTTTCATTCATGCAGACTCAAATTTGCCTCAATAATCCCCTTTGGAGTCATTTGGTAGCCATTCTATAGAATCCAATGAAGCACTGAACTTTATGGTATTCCAGAATGTAGGCCTCCATCTCCTATTTAATGTGAGATGGAAGGCAGTAAGAATGTTAACATTATCATGTGGCCAGAGAGAAGGTAAAACAAATGCTTTAAAAGAATCATTTTGAAAGGGGTAATAAATAACCTTTAATGTGACTTTTTAAAATGATGTTCTACAAAGCCTATTTAGATAAGGACCTTCCAGAGGCAGCTGGGTTATCACAAAGAGTGTTATCTGAGGCACCATAGAAAAACTGAAATTGTTAAATCCTGAAAAACGTTGTTTTCCATAGAGAGATCTAAATAGGATTTCTTACCAAAGAATGATTCTCAGGTGGTGGAAACAAAGAAAACATTGGGCTGGGTCAAAACAGCCCCCCCCCC
>NW_015226290.1:0-857 GCF_001447785.1 Gekko japonicus | reverse complement strand
CCGCATCCCCACTACCCTGAACTTCTGCCATTGCCAGCTTCTGGCTAGCAACCCTATTCCAAGTAGAGGCAGCAGATGTCTTAGCTGGGGTTCCGTTCTTGCCTATAGGTTATGCTGTGAAAGAAGGCTATGAGAAGTGAACTGTGATTGTCTCAAAATAAGAGCCATTATACCTGTTGATACCAGGAATGTATGATGGAGAATGGGCTGGTCTTCAGCCAGGAATAGTAGGATCCAATGGAGAGAGTGGAAACCGGTGTGTGGTCTTTATCAGAGCTACTTATTTTTTCATTCCTAAGGGGTATAGCAGTTTTATTTATCCCTCCGTATACCATCTCCCTCTCTTAAATATCTGTTAGGCAGACAGGGTTGGAGCTGGGATTACTGGAGACAATATTGCAAAGTATGCACAACATGTATCTCCATCTGTTGGATTTAAACTGGATTTGTTATGTAAAAAGTGAGGGTGGACTTGGTTCACTTTCTAATACAAACTCTGGCTGCTGCCTTACGCACATGTCCTATTAATTTTAGCAGGAGCTCTGAATGTACAAGTATGTGTGGGACTGTAGCCAAAATATCCAGTTGGCAGTTGCATTACTTATGAGAAGAAGTCAGTGTTTATACCTGAATACTGAATGGCTCAGCCATTTTGATGTATTGCCGAAGTCAACTTAGCATCATACGGAATCTCTGAAAAGGCCATAGTACATTGGCATACTTTGTGTGCAAAAGTCTACCAGTTCGGTCCTCAGCATCTTCAAAGAAAAGGCTCTCTGGTAATAGGGCTCAGAAAGACACCTGCCTTGGACAACTGTACATAGGTATGTGCCCTCAAGTCACAACTGACCTATGGT
>NW_015226289.1:0-857 GCF_001447785.1 Gekko japonicus | reverse complement strand
TACCCCGCCCTCCCAGCAAGGCCAGCTTTCTCTACAAACTAATCTGCAAGCAAGCTATCCTGTACAGTTTCAACATGATATCAACCTCTGGACTTCCCACCCCCATGCAGCGTAAAAAGAGTGCCTAATAGCTATTCGTTGTTTGTAAACTGTAATAATATCCTGCTTTCTGCTACTCTGGTCTGCTCTAACTTTCAAAAGTAGCAATATTACATGGCATTCTTCAGCCCCTAATGTCCCATCCTAGAAGCAATGGAAAATAAATGGCTTTCAGCCTGATCGGTGCCTGGAAACATTCCATATAAGCTACTCTGAGCTTTCCAAAAGAAATATGAGACGTAAGCATAGTTTCAAAAAGAAATAATTTTTCAATATGAGGACAGCAATGAAATTACTAAATAGATTATTTCCTGTTAGTTTCCTGGTCATTTGGATCTTGTGGTTGATAATGACTATGAGAGCAGTCCTATTTTTGAAGGTTACAGAGTACATTGCGAAGAACACTTTCTCAGAGTAAGATCCATTGATTAAAATGGGATTTATGTCTGAGTAGACTTGGTCAGGATTGCTGTCATAGTGCAATTACACCACTACAGCGATTTTGCTGAGCTGACAGAATATTGGTCTGATGGATGGAGGGCAACACCAGCACCAAACAGGGACAGGGATGGAGTTCAGGGCAGAGCAGTGGGTCTCTCAGAGAAGGAAAATGGCTCGCAGAACAATGGGAGACAGAGGCTGACTGCTCTGCCCCCCCTCTCTGATATATCCATTGCTCTGGCCTCAGTTCCATTCTTTGCTCCTATATGCTGTTGGATCATTCCAATCTCCTGTGTCAGCATGACAGCCTAATATAA
>NW_015226288.1:0-857 GCF_001447785.1 Gekko japonicus | reverse complement strand
ACATAATAAACAGTAATTTCCCATGCTTTGCACTGTGTTCCATAGTACTCTCAATCTCTGGTTGTACACATAGTTTTTTAATTTGTTTGTTTTTGTTTTTAAGAGTAGATTGATTCTTTTTTCATCCAGATACCTATAACATTTCATAGTCAGACACAGCTCTAATCATACTTGCTTCACCAGATGTTATTAATGTGTCTGTCGTAAATGCTGTAAACCAATCAGCTCAGTAATTCAGAATAAATTAACAACATCGTTATTTTAAAGAGATATCAGTAAATCTCCATTGCAGGAACCACATTAAGCCAATGAAATTTACATAGAAATTGCAAGAGGAGTACGTAAAATAATATCTGTGCCTACACTTGCAATATAACATCTCATTGAGCCGTTGGATTTTCTTCTCAACTGCTTTTTGTAGCTGCGGTGGAACAAAAGATCCGTTTGGAAAATACTTTTCAACATTTCCCTGTTAATCTTGTTATGCCAAAACCTTAATTTGTCAGTTTCCTACTGGTAACAAGCCAGTATTTATCACATTGAAAATGGGCATTCTTTTTGAAGGGAGATGACATGATTTAATAATAATGGATCTTCCTATTTCTAAAATGATTTTCATAGAATGTAATGCTCAGCGGGGGGGCTGCATAAGCACTGTAATGAAATGGGGCAGTCTGGATAGTCCCCTGTTGTGTTCCTCCCTCAGTTGTCTCCCCCCCCTTTTATCTTTCTTTGCCTCCTCAAGGACTTGGCAATATCCAGGAGCAAAGGAACTGGATTGCTATCTCATCTCCAGCTGGGGCTCAGTTTCAGTAGATAAAAGATCAGATAACTTTCCACAACTGCAGCTAGTGTTA
>NW_015226287.1:0-857 GCF_001447785.1 Gekko japonicus | reverse complement strand
TCCAAGGAGGCTTCATGTTGCATTTCTGCATGAGTTACTGCTCTGGGCTTGCCTCCATCCTGAACAGTGACTCAGACACAGGGGACTCCTCAGCAAACAGGTAGTGTTTACTCTTACAGAATCTACACCTTTCAGTGCCATAGGAATAACATGTATTTCCTGACTTGACTGAAAAAAAGCAAGCTTCTTAACCATGAGAAGTTTCAGAAACACTGCAGAAGCATTCTGGAACAGCAATTTCTAGAATTAAACAGCATTAACAGTGCACTACTAATGCATCTGCAGACTTTCCATGACTCTTTATTTTTGATGGGCCACCCAGACAAGCAATTAATTTAAATTAGCCTATATGGGGACCATGTAGCAAAATACTTGCTCATTCATTAATTTGGAACTAGCACAAAAGACATCTAGTTAGGTTTGTTCTAATTTGTGCAGGACAGTTACACGCAAATGTAGCTGGGAAAGAAACTGAGATTTGGAAAGGCTTGGGGTTGATATTTTCGAATTACCCAGGCCAAGTTATCCTTTTAAAAACCTTGACTGAGATTCAAAAGGCTACACAGGGAGAACTCTTATTGCTATTAATGGATTTATTCTGGAATATTTCATTTGTGAATCACATCCCTGGAGAACATTCAAAGTTGGTTTCTTACAGCTGCTCAGTCATTCAGGGTCCCCCCCCCCAAAAAAGGTTTTGAAGATTAAGAATTTCCTGTACCACTAACTTTTAACTCTCTGAGCAATCAGAACCAGGTCTACTTAGAATTCTACTTAGGTCTATTCATTGGGCCTTAGTCCAAGGATAGTATGCTTAGGATTGCATTGTAAGAATCATAGAATCACAGAGCTGGAAG
>NW_015226286.1:0-857 GCF_001447785.1 Gekko japonicus | reverse complement strand
TGGATTCCATCAGTTGAATCCACAATGGTCTCACTTATTACATGTAAAGGGAGGATGTGACTGTACTCAATTGGTTCCCGCACATAAGCAATGCAATCGTATATATCCTGGACTCTTTTTCATGTGCCATAAATCCAACCGTTGCTTGTATTTCTGAACAAGCAGGTTCTTGCACTCCCACACCAGCTATTTAGAATTTTCTGCTTTTCACAGCATACCATAATGAGCCTTTACATCCACAAGAACACAAGGAACAGGCAGCTTCTACTGAGTCAGTAGAAGGTTGGTATTGCGTACTCTGGCTGCCAGCAGCTCTCCAGGGTCTCAGGCAGTCTTACATCACCAACTATGTTTCTTGTGTAACTGGAGATGCTACAAACTGCACCTTGCTCTACTACCACTGAGCCATGGTCCCCCCAAGCTGGGAAACTATGCAAACAAATGGACCCCATGGGGCTAAATAAGGATATGGGATTCTTATCTCACGACAGGTGCTAATTTTTTGCCCCTAAACTTACTTACCCTCCTTTATGTCCCTTTATTGTCATAGGTTTTTGAAGAAGGGTGAAAGAGTCACAACCCACCATTTTTGTCCTAGGAGACTTCTGTCCTCTTCGTGTCCCATCAGCATGCTGATGCTTGCCCACATAGATGCATAATCTAGCTAGAGGAAGTGGGCATGGAAGCAGGCTTCTAGTACAGAGGCTCCCAAACTTGTTTAGCCTCTAAGTACATTTGGCATTTTGAGAACAGATCATGGCCACCACCACAAAATGGCCTTCCCAGTGCAAGGCCCACCAAAAAATGCCTGTCATTGGGGCTGGAACCAATCTTAAAATGTTGGGAGATTCCAAGCC
>NW_015226285.1:0-857 GCF_001447785.1 Gekko japonicus | reverse complement strand
GTGGGGGTGAAGTGTAAAAGAAATAAATAAATCTTAACCATGCTAAGTTTGTGAAATCAGGATTTGGATCACAATTCGAATGTGGAACTGGCCTGGATTAAGCCAGAATGTCTTCATTCATACATTACACAAAACTATAAATAAGACTAAGTGTGGTTGATAAACCATTATTAAACCATGGTTTTGGATCCTGGTGTGATCAACTGACCATAGTTTGCAGGGGGGTCTACATTGCACGATTGCACTATAGTTTGATTAGCTCATGGCTTCATGAGCTGTCCAAACTGAGCCGTATAAGTGGAGAAAATCATTATTATAAAATCGCAGATTAAACATTAGAATTCCTTTTCTGTTCATATGAATCCATCGCAAAACTCTGGCATGGGAGCATGCAGTCTCTAGGTCAATTATATGCTACATTTGCACATGCATGTAGTTACCACCTATATGGGTCCTGGGAAAACCCACAGCTCATTCCAAAGACACTTAGGCCAAATGGTAATCACTTTAGAAAATTGAGACGCTGATAAAGCAAAGAATTCTTTGGCATGATTTATGAGCTTGTTTGCTTAAGGGCTTTTCTCCATGAAAAATGTCACTGGGGAGAAATAATTTGATTGTTGTACATGCTCCTGGGATATTCCCTTGCAAGTCTGCACAAAGGTACTATAACTGCACTTGGCGCTGTTGTTGGTTTGTGTTTGCTGAAGGAGAAAAATACCACTGCTGCATCTGTACTGATGTGTACTGATGATGACCATAAGGGTCATCTGGCAGTGATTGGCTGATCTGTTCTGATGTCACAGGATTGGTCATGCCCATCCAGCTGCTGTTGGCTGTGCTGCTCTGATATCACA
>NW_015226284.1:0-857 GCF_001447785.1 Gekko japonicus | reverse complement strand
TTTTCTATGAAACGACCCCTGGTTGTTCCTCTGCCATTGCAAATAGGGCTGCTTTCTCTACAACAAACCTGCCATGGCCGGCAGATGCTCAGCGTTTTGCTGGCTGGACTGAAAGTCGAAATGAGGTAGGAGGTGCAAAGGAGCTGGTCCCCTTGTGAACAACGAATGCAGTGGAATAAAGAGGGAAGGCTCTGCTTGCTTTACAGATAGGATGCCTCTGGCCATATGGGATATTTCTGTAACGGCATTTCCCAAAATCTAAGGCAAGTAGCACCCTTCTTTTGGAGGGAGTGCTCTAAGCTTGGGAAGGCAAGATCACGGTCAAATATAATTACATTGTATCACGTAGCAGACCGACTTTAGTAGCCCTTGGTTTTAAGAATGGAGAAATATGTTTGGGAGAATCCATATCTGCTGCATTTCTATTTTTAGTCGTTGTCGTTCCCCCCCTGCCGGTTGCCAGGGTTACCTGGCAGGCCTGATCTGTTGCCATGTTTACTGTATGTATCATCTTGCTTTTACTACGCTGGCTTCTCACTTTGTAATCTACTCTAGCCTACATGGTTTATGGTATGATACGCCTTAGTTCTCTGCATTGCTTTCTGATTCTGGAATCCTCTTTATTGTGTACTTTGTGCTATCTGATCCCCCCCCCAAAAAATAATAATAATATAGAAATCCATCCTGAATCTCAGTGAGAAAGGCGGGTGGTAAATGAAATCAGCAAATAAATGGGACAGGTCGCCAGTGTGCGCGGTTTGGTGAATACATCACGAAGAACTATGGTTGTTCAGTCAAAGTGATACTGGTAGTTCTAATGCTAGTATCAACAGTTTAGGAATTGGTTATGCACGTAT
>NW_015226283.1:0-857 GCF_001447785.1 Gekko japonicus | reverse complement strand
GTATAAATCCAATCTCTTCTCTTTTTTCCCCAATAAATTTTTATTAAACTTTTAGAAAACATACATGGTCAGCAGAAAAGTCATAGCATATTACATTCATATAGTTAAGTTAGTAATCAAAAAGAATATTGGCTGAATATCACTGAAATTAAGTTATCTAAATAAGTGTTAGGCTATGGAACACATATAAGGTTCAACAAAAAGTAGGAAAAAGTTAAAGCTACATAACTTTTTTTCAGTTATACAATAACAGTTGAAATTTAGCATCTTTTAGTGCTTCCCAGTCAAATTTATCAATATTCACTTTATCCAAAATTGGGTACCAAATATTAAGAGGACTCATAATTTCGCATTCAGTTTGGTTTTCAGAGTGATAGATATTAAAATTTTCAAGCATAAACAGATCCCATACTTTGTGTATCCAATGTTGTGTGTTAGGTCAGTGTTTGTCTTTCCAATGTTTAGCGATTAAAATTTTGGCAGCTGTAAGTAAAATATAGATAAGGTTTCTAGTAGATTTAGGAGGAGAGTCGTCTGGCCATAGATTTAGGAGAAATAAGGCAGGGTTAAATGGTAAAAATCCAATCTCTCCTTCTTCTCTTCTTCTAATGTCAAATTAACTGGAGAGGCCAGGAATTGAATATGGGACCTTCTACATGCCCAGGTGATGCTGTACCAATGGGCCACTGAGGAATTTCAGGCCACCTCCTGCCCGGTCCTTCCCACTGGAGATGCCTAGAATTGAACCTAGGACCTTCTGCATGCAAAGGAGAGGTACTTTCCCTGAGCCAGAGCCCCTCCCTCAGATTCTGCAGATGGGGAACTGACGCTGAGAAATAGTCACTTGTCCAAGGCCG
>NW_015226282.1:0-857 GCF_001447785.1 Gekko japonicus | reverse complement strand
ACCAGTGAAAAGCTCATACTGCAATTTATGGATTCTGCCCTGCCTAATAGCACCAAAAAATCTACATGCAGAGCTATAAAGAGCTTCAAATGCTTCTAGAATAGACGACTTATAGTGAATTTCTGGCGCTAGGGGAAAAAAATCTAATACAGGATAGCTAAAATATCAGGCACAAAGCCTAATCCATAAAAGATGGCACAAAGCCCTCCACTAATTAAAAATGCTTTGCACTGTGTTCTCCTATGGCCTTATAAGGTGCAATTCTTCTGCATTTAGGTTAGGTGATGGGAGGTTATTGAACAACAACAACAACAAACCAAACAAAAAAACCCAAGCAAACCAGCCCACACAAGCTTTCTTCCTGCCCCTTGCAAGACTGAAGAATTTAGGAAGGCAGGTTCCTGAGCTAATTCCCTTCCCTGTTCATTAACTGTGGCTATCCATGTATGTACATGTGTGGTCTTTCAAGTTCTCCTTTTTTGGTTTAATTGAAAGTCCTGCTATGATGTCTCAGTTAGTCACCTTGGAAACATGCTGTATTTTTGACATGCTTTCTGGACAGCTGGTTTGCTTGGGTCCCTCCATGTCATTTGAGGTTTGGGGGAGGGGGAAGGCCCTGCATATTATATTTGCATGCTCTAAATACTAAGTCTGTTGCACAGAAGTATTGCAAGATGCAGACAGAACGGTAACGATATACATTGCATATATGTTGATTTTCCCCAAGCTGATGTTGCAGTATTTTATTGTGGGAAAATGTAGTGTTTTTCCCATCTGTTGAGTGATGTGTAGAGTGGAATGCAGTTGTGTAGGTTCTCTCTCCCCCCTCCCCCCCGCACACACACATGTTGGTCTTG
>NW_015226281.1:0-857 GCF_001447785.1 Gekko japonicus | reverse complement strand
AGTTTTTGAAGATGCACAAAAGGCTAACTTGTGAATTGTCAATACCTATCTTCGTACTTAGCCATGAAGTCAGATGCTCATCTGGGGAAGGTGAACATACATCAGCAAGGGGACAGGGCACAGGCACATTTTCATGCATCTGCCAGCTTCCCAAGGTGCTACTGAAGACACAGGTAGGGATTATAATTTAGCCTTGTGATCATCATTCATATGACACTTTCTGACTTCTGATTATGCCCTTTTCCTGAGTACACTTAGTACTAAGTTAACTTAATGGCAAAAAGCTTGCCAAGCTGAAACATTATACTAAGAGTCTGTGCCACTGAAGCAATAAAGAGGAGGAAGAGAGGAGCTGTATTCTGGTAAGTGGGTACTGAACGTCATTTTTCTCCCTCAATTCCCCAGACACCATAGGTGAGGCAATGCAAGAAAGGAAACATCTTTTTATTAGAGGAAGTGGAACAGACACAACTTACTTTTGATCTGTGAAGTTCCTCTTTATTGAGCTGAAATTTAGCTAGACTTTGTAGCTGGTGAAGCATAACTAGATAGCATCCCGACACCAACTGCTGTTTCTGGTATAGACCACATAATAAAGAAAACTTGCCGGGTGACGTGTATTTCAGGCATGGCTTTCTGTAACTTCAAGGCAGCATGAGGTGGCCAAAACACATAGCAAATAGCAAATTTCAGGTACTGCCCAGACAGTGAATTAAGGGACAGACTAGATAGGATTCAGAGAGAATAAGGAAAATAAAAAGTAAGACAGTTCAAGGCATAGGAACATTAAACAGGAACCACTGAAAAGACTCCCAAGAGGCTCTTCCTGTGTCATTTTACAAAGACTGTAAAAAAAG
>NW_015226280.1:0-857 GCF_001447785.1 Gekko japonicus | reverse complement strand
CCCCAGGTATAGGCTGTAAAGATTTAGAGGATTGTCATGACGTAACAGACCAGCCAATCTGAACCGGTGGGTGTGGTATGATGGACAAAGGCGTTCGGTGGGCAAACTTCCACTTGCTGGGTGATTGTGGGCCACTCACTCCCCTTAAGGAGTTGATGTTTCTCAAACACCTGAGCACAGACAAAGCACAAGATATAAATGTGACGGAAAGCTCTTACTCTGGAGGAGGGAGAAATAAGGTGCCAGGACGGACTCTCATTCTCCCACGTAGGGAGCCACAGCTCACCTTCTGGAAGTCATCGAATTTCTTCTGCAACACCTCGACCTGCTCCAGATCTGCTCCAACCTCTTCGTTGGTCAGCGCAGCCTCCTTCTCATTGATCCACTGCTGGAGCTCGTTTGCCTCACGGAAAACCATGAACTTTTTGCAGCTTTTCTCCAGCATGCCTTTACGCTTCTCTCCCAATTCAAGGAGAGAGTGATACCTAGAAGACAGGAGGGAGATGGGGGAGACAAGTCAGTTCTGAATACTCTGCCAGGGACACATGGAAAAGATATTTCACATGAACTTGAGGCATCAGAGAGGGAGGGACGCCTAAGATGATGACAGAGTGTTCTACGGAGCCACGCAGCTGCAAACCCTGAAGGGGGTCTCTCTACTAAACAAGCCAGAACATTGAGACAAGGCCTCTAAGCACACAAGGTTTCTGGAAGAGGGAGACGCAAAGCAAACCACAGCTTAAGAGTCAAGGCAGACCAGAGCTGCAGTACTGGGGGTGCCAACTTAGTGCAGAATAACTAAATGCAGGAACCTCTGTGCAGACATTACTGCTTCAGTAAAGGCATTCTGCAGCCAC
>NW_015226279.1:0-857 GCF_001447785.1 Gekko japonicus | reverse complement strand
TTGGGGAAAAGGCAGGAGCCCTTCCTTCCCCTGTGGTGGCATTCTGAGCCCGTTTGGGCTCTCCTTTGTTTTTTAAAAGCCAAGTTTAAAAACCCCAATGTGTAGGTTAGCCCTTCTTCCTTCCATCCTGTAGGATACTGCACAGAGCAAGATTTCCTGCCTGCACAGCATGCATGGATAGATTCTCATCAACCAAGTGGACCGCCAGGAAGAAGAATGAGTTGAATTCTGTACCCTGCAACTGGGCTGCAGGACTTACAAGCACTAAATTAGTGCTCCTAGTCTACAAATGAGACACATCTGGGCAAGCCCTTGATAACTGCTTCTCCGGCATAATTCATTACAATAATTTGTAAAGCATGATCTTGTTTGTTTGAAAGACCAGGGAAAGGGGTTTTAAAAGTCTGTGATTATGTCTTGCAAAAATGGTTAGGAAGTCATTGGTTTATATAAATATTCTCTCTGATTCTTTCCAGACAAGGAACGTCATCTGTGGGAAGAAGGAAGAAAGAAGAAAAAACTCAACAGGATGAAAATTTCTGCAGATTCAAGTGCAGCTGAAGCAGTTTAACATAAGAGGAACTCCTTGGCCTTGTTGCTGAAATAATTATCCAAGGGGATCTGTGCAGGAGCTAGTCCCCTGGAGACAGTCAAGAGAAAGGGTGCAAATGAGCAAGGAGGGAGCTCTTCATTGTTCACAAGGAATCCAGATACTGCACCAGCCATACATGGACCTTCTCACATGAAGCAGCTTTAGCCCTCACGTCTCCTTTCTCTCCCAGTAATATCAGCCTATTATTACTGTGATAATAAAAGCTACTGAGGTTTTTTAAAAGCTGCATCTGCACCAATTATTG
>NW_015226278.1:0-857 GCF_001447785.1 Gekko japonicus | reverse complement strand
TTGATAACTGGCTGTACCCATATATTCTCTGTGGTGGCCTGCATCTTATGGAATAAGCTCCATGATGAGGTTAGGTAGCCCCCCCCCCTCCTGGATTTCCTCAAACTAAGCAAAATAGATCCAGGTGGGCAGCTGTCTTGGTCAGAAGCAGCAGAACAAATTTTGTGTCCAGTGTGGGCACCTTCAAGACCAACAAAGGGTTATTCAAGCCAGTATGAGCTTTTGTGTGCAAAAGGGCTTTTGCACAGGTAAACAGGACTGTACTGTGATGGAATGGTCAGAAAGTGGCCTTGGTAAAGGGGATAGGGACTGTGGCCGATACGACTGTATTGCTACCTATTGCTGTAATTATGTTCCAGGCTAGGTAGTTTCAACACTACTTAACATATCATGTTCAGCATCTCATGCTTTGTTGCAGCTCTGTTTGAGATTCCTGTTTGTTTTCAGATTCCTGTAGTCCAAACCCGACTGCACTGTCCATTGGATGGCCCATCCTGTTGATCGCACTCAACTCACGCTATATAATCCATGGAGAGTGTTTAGTATCTGGAAAAAGCAATACCCATTTTTCTCAGCACAGATGAGTCAATCTTCGCAAATCAGCCGCTCCAGAACCAAGTGATTTGGTGGGCACACAATGCCTGGATGAGCTCCCTCACATCATTACATGCATCGCACAAAAATAATAACTGCATTTAACAATGTACTCAGTGATGCGTTCATGAGTTGATTAATAATGCAACAATTATTGCATTCAACATGCAATAGCAACAGGAATTATAGTTATATCACACCGTGCTGTCTTGTCCTGACCTGGATGACCCACAGTAACCCTGTCTCAGAGCCTAAGCAGAGTT
>NW_015226277.1:0-857 GCF_001447785.1 Gekko japonicus | reverse complement strand
CCATCAGAGCGAGATGGGATGCGTCTGAGCGGCAAAACGCGGACCGGAAGTCCGAAACTTGAGGCTGAAAACAGCTTTTGTTAAAATAGATTTAAAATGTAAAATGTTTGTTGGCTGAAGTGTACACTTGACTTAACTACATTTAAACATTGCACAGTAGCAAGAGAGACAAATAATAGGATCTTTTTATGTATGAAACAGTTTTGATGCATTGGTCCAGGTCTTTAAGCAAAGTCAAAGCTTGGTGCTTGACCCTTCTTTGCTATAGGGCTCAGCACTAGATCAAGTGAAGTTGCTAGGCATTGTTTTGGAATGTTCAATATGTGGGGGTACTGAAAGGAGAAAATGTGCCAAAATATGCCTCATGTAAACCTGACAGAATTCAAAGTGAAACCATTCACACCAAGATCACATCAGAGACTGAAAATGATGTGAGTTGAAGCACCAACAACCCCATACATTTGGGAACAGCAGCCTTCCCCAGTGGAGTTTGGGTTTACATGGTAACTAATAGCTCAGACGGAACAGCAAGGTCACACAGAGAGCTGGAAATGTATGAAGGAAGCTGCAAAATTAAATTAACTTTGCTTTCTCTTTTGCTCTGCTCATGATGTATTTTTTTCTCCCTAACAGAATGTATTCAAGGCCCAGCAGAGTGACCCAGGGGGTGCTAGGCTAGTACTCAGCACTGAACAGACAATCACCTTAGTGTACTTGTGTTCATTTCCCCTAAAACAGCTGACAGTACTAATCCTGATTCTGACATTTATTTTTCCTTTGTTCAAGTCACCTAATCATTCCCTTACTTTTCTGTAGGTAAAATGAAGATAATAATCCTCATTTCATAGGCTGTTATG
>NW_015226276.1:0-857 GCF_001447785.1 Gekko japonicus | reverse complement strand
TAACCACTACGCCAAACTGGCACCAAACTTAACTACTACACCTACGTATAATATAAGCCGCTTTGCCGTGCATGTTGTCCTCTGGTTTATCCTCACAACAACCCCGTGAGATAGTTCAGGCAGAGAGAGTATGACTCACCCATAATCACCCGGTGAATCCCGTGGCTGGAACGTGGACTCCTCTAAGTTTACGACTCTCACATTACAATTATAGACAGAGTTACACCATTCTAATCCCATTGATTTGAATGGATTTAGAAGGGAATGACTCTGTTTAGGATGGCACTGTGGAATTATTTACTCACGCTGAGAAAGCCATGCAACACGGAATTCTTTCTCCGTACCCAACAAGCTGTTTTTATTCTGGATGGATGGCTAGACTGCTCCAGAAATTCTGGCAGAGTACAATCCAGACTGCTCCTGAAAATCCGGCTGAGTGCCATCGTGTTTTCGTGGAATTGTAGTTAGAAGGGACTAAATAACCAAGTGGATCCAGATGCCTGCAAACCCCTCCGTCCAAGTGTGTTTCCCCCACACACACCTGCGCTGGCCATAATCTCAAAATCTGCACCGTAGAGGGCAGTAACTTCCCATTCTCAGTTTGACCTCAGATTCCTTCCAAACGTCAGATAAATAATTCCAAAATCACCAGTGCGTTGGTAAGACTGGCTCGTGTTCCCTGTGACTGAGGGTTTTTGTTCTTAAATTCAAGGCTTGATTTCCACTCTGTTTAATGGCAAGACCCCCAGCCTCCCCCATAATCGCTAAAAGTCAAGCCGACGAGAGATTCAAGGCTTGGCTTCAATTTAGAGTCCTCCTGCCTCACCTCGGACAGTATGCCAGGGCAGCAGAATCCC
>NW_015226275.1:0-857 GCF_001447785.1 Gekko japonicus | reverse complement strand
CATGCCACATAACTGTGCAGGCACTGCCCCCCCCCGGGAAACACATATACTGTAGATAATTTTCAATGATGTGCTTCGATTATGCTGATGCAAAGAGAAGGTAAAACATGAGAGGTCACCCTGTGCTCGAAAAGTAGGTCACTTTGAAGAGCTAATCATGACCCTGTGGGATACATGTCTTTACCCATTCTACAGAAAGTTCTGCACAAGCCGAGGTTGCAGCATGTTGTTGTTTTCATTTATGGTCCACCTTTCACCCTGGGATCCAAGATGGACTACGAGTATGATCAAACACTTTAGTCAGTCACTAAGCTGGTTATGAGGCATGATTACATTTGCATGTAACAGCAAAGATCCACTGACCTTGCCTTGCACAGTGTTAGTGAAGATGTTGAAAGCGTAGGGGGCCTTGCATCCTCATCTCTTGGGATTGGACATGTAAGTCAGCAGCACAGTTGATTCATCATGACACAACTCTATGTCATTATACTCTTTTAGCATACAAAGCAATTAATGCAGGAAAAGGCTGAAAGAAATGGCCACGTGGAGGGCTTGTAAGCTGAACACCACAAAGTGCGCAAGCAGAAAGCTGCTCAACAGGAAGTCCAACTCTGAGCAGACATCAAGGTGATCCAGTGAGGGGCTCAGCTCATGTGGTAACTCATTCATCTGATCACGGTAGGCTTGAAGGTCGGACACATTTCTTGCGTCCTAGTCCCAATTTATTCTCTTTGCCACAACCTCACATCAGATCTCAGCAAAGACGAATTTGCCATTTAGATGCGATCCTAAACAGAATTACGTCTGCTAAAATCCATCGAAGTCAAGGGGTTTAGAAGGTGTCTCTGTTCATGATT
>NW_015226274.1:0-858 GCF_001447785.1 Gekko japonicus | reverse complement strand
CCAACCTGCAGAGGGAAGGAATTTGGGGTGAAAGTCCAAGGTAAAGTATGGATATGTGGAACATGAATTGTGAGCAAAGTATGTGAGACTGTACAACATCTTTACTGCTTAGTTAGCATACAAGTGAAGTTAGAAGCAATTTGTGACTTGTGCGAATGTTAAAGACTCGTCTTAAGGCTATGCAAACTTACCCTTTCTGAACATTCTAGGTCACCACTAAACTTGTTACTTTTCCTTGGTTCGCTGATGGCCTTTTGTAAGTTCCTATCTGAATTGCCTTAGATGTTTCACAGACATTGTATGGCTGTAATTGTTAAGTCACTGTTAGAAAAGGTGAATGTTTAATGCCACTTTTAACAAGATCTGATAGCTTAAGTCCCCTGTGGAGCTGTTTGACAGGCCCTGGGTGGATACGTTTTATTATCATTATTAATTGGTACTCTGTGAATCGGGATTGAGGAGTGTTAAGACAAACTCGCCTGCCTGCCTTCATTCTCTTTGCTCTCAGTCCTGTGCCTTTGATTATGCTTGCCTTCAGTCATGTGTGCTTTTTAATATAAAAGGTTAAAAAAGATAATTACTGTGCAAAGGAGGTTACGGGAACATTCTGCAAAATATGAATTTCATGTTTGACCTTACATGCACTTGTATCCTCCTTTCTCTATCACTTTTTATATGTCAGGAAGGCAAATTGGAACGATAACAGAGAAAGCAGTTGCCATGTAGATTTGCTGTTAGAAACCTGAAAACTTGCTTAATTTCCCCTTTGCATCATTCTTCTCTTTCCAAAAAGGCTTCCAGCATGGTTAATATTACTGCAATACTTTATTTATGATTGTAATGGAAATATATATATAC
>NW_015226273.1:0-858 GCF_001447785.1 Gekko japonicus | reverse complement strand
CTGCCCTGCCCACCTCAGATGTCCTTTAGTGGGGGACAGAAGCATTACGGTCAAATCCACATCAAGAGAAGTGTCACAAGCTGCATAATCTTGACCATATCATTAACCTTGCAGTCCTAAGCATAGAGTTTTGGTCCTTTACATTTCTTAGAGTGTAGGAGGGAAAACTTGATAAAAGGAGAGACTTCCATGTCAGGGGTCGCTCTTCATTCCTTATGTAAGATGAAAGTGCTGTGAATCTCTTATTTAACAGAATATGATTTTGCCAACAAACAAACAAGCAAATGAATGGGTGGGAACCTACCATTTTGCCATTCTTCTTCAAGGCACCTTCTTCGGGGCAGTTAAAATCAGTTCTCGGATAAGTGGACTGTTTTAATTGGTCACAAGTACCAACACTGGAAAAATGGTCTACACTATTGAGTTAAACATTGCTCCATTTGCAAGATGGCTGGAAGAAATGACAGAAAAGGCCGAATAGCAGCCAACTTACCACATCAATTATTTGTAGCAATGACAACTGCAGCTCCACTACAAGGGACTGTGAATCATTCACAACGGGCCGTTCCAAGCGATTGTAGTTTTTCAGAAGTTCTCGGTAGAGTCGCCGTTGATTTTCCCCTTGTTGGGAGACTAGGAGGAGACAAGGAAGGTAGACTTATGAGATGTCAACTCATAGTTCTTAATTATGGGGTATGTGTTTTCCCCCCTCATAACATTGTAGGTGTTCCCCAGGAAAAGAACATATAACATTTTGCCTCACCTAACAGAGTCATGTGATTACAGCTAACACAGACAGTACAGAGCTGAGTTCAAATCCCGATGCAATTGTGAAGCTCAGAGGATAGCCTTAATTAG
>NW_015226272.1:0-858 GCF_001447785.1 Gekko japonicus | reverse complement strand
ATGACAAACAGGCTGTGCAGGCTCCCATTAAGCTCTGTACAAAAGGCTGTAGTTTTTGGGCTGTAGTTTTTAAAACCTGCAATTTAGAGGATTCCTTACTTTTTATGCATGTTAAAAGGGGTGGAGATATATTTTTTCAGATGAAGAAATCCTGTAGGTCTTTGAGTTAAATGTGGGCACGAAGGGATCAGAATCCTACTTATGAATTCCTCCTTCCCCAGCTCCTATTTCTGCTTGACGCCTCTCATATGTGCAATATTTGTGGCCCTGATTACCAATGCCATTTCTACTGAGATGAGTGACAGGGACAGTGGGATGCCATTTCCGCCTGCCACTCGAAATGAATGACTCTTCTGCTTATTTTATGCCATTCTTTTCTCTTGGGAGCCCAGAAGATGAAGTTCTGCAACCTGTAGACTTCTCTTTAACCTCCTTGTATTATTACATTTGGTTTAGGCATATAAAATCCATTTACAATTGAGGGAGTCTGTAGGCAGTGCAACTATTTAGTAGTGTCTTTTAAGAATAATGAAAGCGGTAATGCTGAGAGCTGTAGAACAATTTTGCTGCAGT
Organism: Gekko japonicus; assembly: GCF_001447785.1. Classification (NCBI taxonomy): domain Eukaryota; kingdom Metazoa; phylum Chordata; class Lepidosauria; order Squamata; family Gekkonidae; genus Gekko; species Gekko japonicus. The sequence goes on along the minus strand of NW_015226272.1, from coordinate 285 downwards.
ATTAATGTATGCAGTTGTCAACGATGCCCATTAAAAGGCAATTATAGGCTGAGGCAGCAGTCTTTCCATTCCCCCCCCATCTCATATTCCCTATGTGTGCATATAGAAATTCATACTGGACACAGAAGGAACTATTTAGGAATAAGATAACAGTTTATGTGTTAAGCATAGAACAGAAGTCTGTGGCCAGGATATTGTGCTGTGAATTAAGTATGCCCTACAGCAGTGGTCTTCAGGGATCCTCAAGCGGGCTATGGAACTGTCTGTGTAGAGCTACTTTTTTTT
>NW_015226271.1:0-858 GCF_001447785.1 Gekko japonicus | reverse complement strand
AACTGAATGTCCTGGAAAGTTAAAAGGTTAAGCCCTGGTCCCTTTTAGTCAATACCTGCAATCATGTATTTGCTGTCATGAGGACTAGAAACTTGTGGGTTGAAAGCTGAAAGTTTCAAAAAACTCTGGTGTTCACCACCACAGTGCTGATAACACCCTCTGAGAAAGATGGCCAGCTACACTTCCTTGGCTGCTTCCCCAATTCTCACCCGCGATTTCTCCTCCAGCTTGGTCATCATGACGACCGTAGCAGAACGCTGCTCCCACACCATGCGCCAGAAGTCCCCGAAGGTCTCCGGCAGGGGGCCCTGCGTGGCGATGTAGGCATTTTGCTTCCGGTAGCCGTCGATGTAGTTGGCGTTAATGTAATCGCTGCCCACAATCCCTGCATCAGAGCGGCCAAAACAACCTGCGTTAAACCAGAGTTACATATGGTACAGTGTAGTGGTTACCGTGCTAGACGTTTGTCAGAGAGATCCCCTTGGGCCAGTCAGTCTCTCTCTGCTGGACCTTCTCTCACAGGGGTGTTGTGAGAAGAAGCGCACAGCTCCATCATGCAGGCCTGTGAGGGCACAGAGGCGGGGCCTGCTTTCTGGGCAACGGGGAAGCTTTCGGAACTTCCCTCTCTCAGAGCGACATAGCAGCCCACAGATGGGAAGAAAAGCGTATAGCAAAGGCGGCCTGGGAGAAGCCAAGGAGCGCAGACAACTAGAGGGAGCCAACCACAGCAGCGTAACTTTTCAAGGCCTGTCTCAGCCCTTCCGGTGGCACACAATTGGGAAGCCTGTTTTATTTCTGTCTTTCAGACGGCTGGGGAGGCTAAAGTTTTGCAGAGCTCGACAATTCAGTCCTGCAGTT
>NW_015226270.1:0-858 GCF_001447785.1 Gekko japonicus | reverse complement strand
GTTCCCCCCCGAAATGACCTCTGTCTCTACCATAAAGTGATGCCTCTTGTCCTGATGAACTGAGCCTGATGCCCCAATCCTCTTTTTTGTTTGGACACTTTTCTGGTGTGAAACCTCCCCTGTTCACAGCTTGGATCAGTTCAGAGGTTTGCCTTGGACTTCACCTGTCGTCCCCTCCTCTCTCCACATGCCCAGGAAAACAAATTGTTCCTGTTATTTCACCATTCCTATATCAAGAGCTGTAATGGCTTTTCCCAAATGCTGTCTGACATCTTCTACCCTCTGACAATTGTGGGTTTTCTATTGCCTGGTGCTAAATACATACTCAGTATTATTTTGACTGTGTGAATGATATTTATTCTTTGCTCAATAAACTATCTCTAATTATGCTGCCTATCCCAGCCTCCTTTTTCATTTCACAACTGCCTTGGAGCTACATTCTGTTGTTTCAAAAGTCTTTAGAAGTGTATCTGTCATTCCCTTTATGCTGGCTGTTAAAATGTAAACCTGCAGCTCCTTTAGAACAGGTTTCTCTCTTACATCTGATGTAAGGAAGAAATGGGCCTCACTTACACAGAGGTATACACAGAGGTATATCTAGTGTACATGTGTCCTCTCAAGCACACATGGCAGCAAAGTTTAAATAAATCAATTGCATCAACATAAAATTACATCATAATAAAAACAGTAGCACTAGACAAGAAACTGTGTTTTCTAATCTGAATATTTTGCAATTCAGAATGCATGTCCGTTTAATCAACAGCCATGTTGGTCATACAACATGATCTTAACTAGGGCCGGATCCTACCGAACTTAAGTACATTGAATTCTCATCATTTTCAATGAGAAAATTAAGAA
>NW_015226269.1:0-858 GCF_001447785.1 Gekko japonicus | reverse complement strand
AGGTAGGTTAGGCTGAGTGAGTGTGACTGACATGTAGCAGAGTGGGGATTTGAGTCTGGATTTCTCAAATCCAGGGCAGCAGTGGCTGAAGCCACTCGATTCAATCTGGTGGAAAACACTTTCCCAAACAGGACATATTTAAGATATCCATCTCTTGAAACGAGTGAGAATTCCTTTACGCTCCGATGTCTGTAACAGTGGACTCAAAGGCTGACCCTTTCAGGGCTGCTTAACGCTGGTCATATCTCGGCCTCACAAACAGCGAAATCCCATGTGAGCCCACTCAGAAACAATTCCCCAGCGTGCCAATGGGATTTACTCTTAAGGTGAGCATGCATAATAGTGCCCGCCAAGTGTTCCACGCCGCTCTTGATCCCGAAAGTTTAACATTTCCACGTCGTGTTTATTACAGGCTCTTTAGGAATATCTGCCAAATGTCTATGACGTACTATATGGAGCAAAGGGATCCAGGTACCAGGTGTCCAGATTTTGATAACAATAGCTACAAGAATAATGAGACCATTATGTTTTGGCAGGCTTTTCATCCCCCCCCTTTCTTCCCCCTCCCTTCCAAATTCAGTTTTGACATTTATACGAGTCGCATTAATGAAAAAGCTCAGTGCAAGATTATCTCTTTATCACACGACTAAAACAATTAGAGGCATTCCATTGATGGATGCAGCGGTCCTCTTCGCAGCACAATAATTATCTTTTAATGAGCCCACATTAATGTAAATTGGATTCATCAGGAAATAAATTTCACGTCAAATGGGAGACGCTCTCTCCAGGTAACCTTTCGTGAAAGCCGGGTAAACCCGAAGCTCGGTGCGTTGGTGGGATGGAGTCCTCCCCCCCCCC
>NW_015226268.1:0-858 GCF_001447785.1 Gekko japonicus | reverse complement strand
AAAAAAAAAGTTATTTCCTTTTATTTGTCTTTTTTGTTTCTAAGATGTACTCAAACGCAGAGTTCATGGTACATTTTTTTAACTATGTCCACAAATGACCTTCCTTTAAAAACAAACAAATCAGAAATTCTCCTAGTAATGCAATGCATCTTTGGCTCAGAAAATTTGCCCTGTGACCGGCTTATAAGAATAGGTTGGCTTGGTATACATTGTATTTCTCTAAGACTGGGACATAGCTGCATAATAGCAGGGCATGGGAGCTGGCTCTGAATATAGTGAAACCAAGTGGAGGTCGAAGGATTAAATTCCAGTCTCCTTTTCCTGCACAGCCCAAGGCAAATTGAGGGTGCAAGAGCATTGCTATTTGCAATTTATACACACAAATCTTAGTGTTGTCTGTTTGAGTCCTCTGAAAATTTATTTGGTTCTGAGTATTTTGGACTTTTATATAACAGATAAATATGAAGAGCAGAGAACATCACAAATTTTTTTCTCACAAAGAGTGTGATTGTTCTTCCCGTACCAAGGCTGACGGTGGAGGAGCACATCTGGTTTTATGCACGCCTGAAGGGGCTGTCGGAAAAGCTGGTGAAAAAGGAGATGGAGCAGATGGCTATAGATGTTGGCTTGCCTCACAAACTGAAATCGAAGACAAGTAAACTCTCTGGTAAATTTCATTTCTCTAGCCTTGCTTGTTTTATCTCCATATCCGTAAGAGCATAAGAAGAACTCTGGCAGATCAGACTGAAGGTCTGTCTTGTCCAGTGTACTGACTCTAACAGAGGGCAGACTCTGGGACATCTGGCCAAATTCCTCAGCAAGTTAGTACTCATAGGGTGCGTTCAGACGGGCAGCTAA
>NW_015226267.1:0-858 GCF_001447785.1 Gekko japonicus | reverse complement strand
CTTCAACATGCTGGTGAGTATCTTCTACAGCTCCGATCTTGGTTCCCACAAAGAGAAAGCCCAGCCCATGGAACAGAGCTCTGGCACGCCATCCCTCTGAGAGGACTGTGCCACACGCGGGTTCTTCTGAGTGGGCTGAGCCCTGAACGTCTCGGTATGGAAACTGATTTATTCAGAACTACGTCCAGATGCCAGAAGTTGTGAAAAGCCAGCAACACGAATACCCCGAATACAAGCCGAATACTACCAGAAATCTGTTTGTTGACAACTTCACATTCACAACTCCAGTTTTCATCCAAAGCTGCTCTTGTCTCAAGGCATGCTCTCAAAGCCACAGTTGTGCCTACTGGACTAATTAAAACACAAGGAACCCCCCCCACACACCAATAAAGAAATACTTCCTTTGAAAGCTTCACTTGTTTTCACCAAAGTTGGGCGGGAGAGCTGGACTGGGATTCTGCTGCCAGTCAAAGGTGAAACTGGGTCACCAAGACCATTAATTGGGTTCCGCGGACATTTGGGAATGCCCTGGATCAAATCCCACAATTGGATATTTGCTAATTTTGTGGATTATTAATTTCCAATCAGAAGGGAAGAAGAAAACGGAGAGAGAAGAGCAGGAGGGTCCGGGGGAGGAGTGGAAGGGCAGGGGAAGGAGAGAAGAACCAGAGGTGGGGGGGGAGAGAGACCTGACTTCTGGAAGGCCAGCTAAACTGCTGCAGGGATTTCATCCGGCCACCAGCACATTTTCACTGGAACTCGGCTTTAAAAAAGGATGGACGGCCAGACTCTGAGAGTGACCCCCGCCAAAAGGAGAATAATACAAAGAAGGAAGGGTTGCATCAGTGCTCCGTTCTT
>NW_015226266.1:0-858 GCF_001447785.1 Gekko japonicus | reverse complement strand
TTTTGCTGTTGGATTTTGACTGGCTTTCATGAAATCACCTGTGGATGTGCTTAGGTTTTGTGGAGACCTCACAATTAACGAGCATGCATTTTTTTTCTCTTAATTTTCAGAATTGTAAATAATAAAAGAGAACTTTCGATCGCTGCAGGCAGAAGTCAAGAAGGAAGGCCAGGTGTGTACTATTCCTGGTTGTTCAACACTAGCAAATTATTTACCAACTGGGATTGCCTACACAGAGGGCAAAAATCTTTATATAAACAATGTTCCAAGGAAAGTAAAATCTCTCCAGTTATCTGCGATCTCTTTATCACTGAAACTTAGTTATTCTAATCAAACCACATGCTCCTCAGGCATTTCCCTTTGGGTTAGTAGTCCACACAGTTTGCAACACTGGCTTCTTCCGCTTCCAGGGTTTGCATGCAAATGCTTAGGCTACCCATGTATCTTAAGCACTGTCTCCTTTTCTGTTTCCCATCCTGGTATGGAACCTCCATATCAAGACCTTTTGAAAGGATACCATCCAGCTGAGAGTGCATGGGCACAAAGACATACTCTCCAAATGTGGATTGTCTTTTTTCTGGCACCGGTGCCTGTTTTGAAAATACCCGGTTGAAATGTTGTTGCTGCGAGATGCTTCCATTGTCATTCTTCACAGTTTAGCTCACTCCACAGGGTCTCTAGAAATTAAATTTCTGGCTGTGTGAATGAGTCGCTGCCAGTGCTTACCCATGAACACTAAGGCACCGCCTGTCATTTTGTAGAGTTCAAGTGCTGAGATATATTTTGAACAACTGATAACTGTTTTCAAGTATTAAGAATCCAAGAAGACGGACAGGCCTGCTGTCCTCCTTTGCTAAG
>NW_015226265.1:0-858 GCF_001447785.1 Gekko japonicus | reverse complement strand
AGCACAGGTAGTATTTTAATCCCCTCACATGCCAGTTTCGTGTCCTGGGTAGTATTCAGTTCAAGGTTCTTCAGGGCCATTCAAGGTATCTGAATGCCTTCTCCCATACAGGCTTAGCTTGGACCCAGCAAACAGTGGTGTGAATCCAGGAGGCTATTCCTGTCACCTCTCATACCATCAATGTCCAGGAGCAAGCTGATCCATGGCAATGTGTTTTCTCCTCCTCACTGTGCTGCCCCAAGCAGTCTCTTGGGTGGCTTGACCGGACAACCAGCATCGCAAACACTCAGTTCCTTTACCTCACAGTCCAGCAAAGGATGCATCACCTGAGGTGACAGATGGTGTGATGGAATTTTAAGTCCATGAGATTGCTCAACAACCTGAAGATACAGTGCTAGGCAAAGTAGGTGTTGGGTCTGGCGGAGTTATCCTGACAATTACTTAGATTTTTCCCCTCAAGGAGAATTAAAATAACAACACTGGAAGGAACTGTCATTACTGGCTTCATTTATATTTAAATGGCCTTATGCCACCATTGTCATGGTATTTCAGCAGTGAAAAAGCAAGCAAGACCTTAAAATAAGAAGGTTCAGATATTACACTCCAACAGAGGACAGCCCACTTTCCAGTGCTTTGGCATGTGCCTTCTGGTGGCACCAGTGATGCTCCCAACTTTTTTTTTTAAATGTCTTTTCCTATTGTGCCTTTAAGAACAGCTAAAACTACAGACATTAGCAGGCAATGATGCCTCTCCATGCTAGGAATGCCTCAGCTGCTGATTTCTGTTAATCAAGCCGGGATTTTACTTCCTAACCTGGTCATTTGCAACTAGAGTTGCCAACAGGGCAAGAGGAAAAT
>NW_015226264.1:0-858 GCF_001447785.1 Gekko japonicus | reverse complement strand
ATAAATAAATAAATAAATAAATTGTAAGAAAAAATATCAGAACAATTCGAACACTATCAGCACCACAGATTCCCCTTGATGATTTGCATTTGTCTTCAACTTGGGACTGAGGACAATTCAGATGATTTATTCTCAACTGCCTTATCCTGAAGCCAATTCCACCTTATATTTCTACATACCTGAGGCAGTGCAATCCTAAGCGCAGTCGCTTCAGTCCAAATGGTTTTAATGGGCTTGGACTGGTGTAAATCTGCACATGATTGCATTGTTAGATACTTTGCCGTCTGAAAAGTGGGATATGTAAGATGTATTAATGTCATGAAATGTTAAAATAAATAATTCAATGAGGCCCCCCCTCACAGCGAGTGTCTTCAGAAACACAATATATTAGATTCCCCCAAAGTATCTGTTCACAGTATATATCAAAACTGTATTTTGTGCAGAGGAGGAAGACGATTTATGATGAATAATCAACAAATTCTCGTCATTAAAAAAGAAATAAGCATGACAAAGAATAAGAGCTATGAAAATAAGCATGTGGGAGTTCTGCATAAAATCAACAATGTGGCATTTGTTGTGTGATTGATGTGCTGCAAGCAAAGAGAGAGCATGATTTTGCTATTTGGCTTATGCAGGTGCTAAGCTGTACCCAAAACCTTTCAAACAGCAAAGGCGTTCAAGCCAGAATCAAACTGTGACTCACAGAGAATTGATGTCAGTAGAAATAGAATGCAGTGTGAATAAATGATGACTGTCCAGGTGAAAATGAATAGCTACCATTAGGATGAGTAGATCTGGCCAAGGGCAGTGTTTCCCACTGGTGATGGATGAGAGACCAGCATCTCCAGAACTGTATGC
>NW_015226263.1:0-858 GCF_001447785.1 Gekko japonicus | reverse complement strand
TCAATCCCTGGCATCTCCAATTAAAAGGGTCAGGCCACATCCAATCATAACAGACAATATTGACTTTGAAAGATCAATGGTCTCACTCTAAGGCAACTTCATGTGATTCTGTTTCACTAATGGTAAAGCCTTCCTCCGACATAAAGAGACTTGTATCAGTAGAAGAGTTGTGTTCTACCAGTGCACCAGCAGAAGGTCCTACTTTTAGATCACACCAGATGTTCATAGTTGCATGTTTTAACTTACTATGTTATTTGATAGACCAAGAGCTTGAGTTTCTGGAAAAAACAAGAAAAAGAAATTAACTGGGCTTTTTAGTACAAAATGAGATTTGCTTTATCATTCATCCAAACAATATTTGGAAGAAGCCATCTTTGTCGTTCCTGTTGCAAGGATTTGTGTTTTAGAGTAGTTTTGGGAGTTATTCATGGGGAGTTATCAGTTTTTTATTTTTATTGCAACTTAAATTATATGACATTTAAAAAACTGAGTCTGAACAAACAGAATAGAAAACTATCTAATAAGGGGGAGAAAGTCATCACTGTTAAGGCAATAGTTAAAGTGCATCCATCACCAATAACAACTGCATACATATTTTGTATGTGTTGACCAAAACCCAATATTTAGTTAGACCTGCTTAAGCCAACTGAAATCACTGGATATAAACATACCTCAGTCTCCAATAAATTGTGGCTATTTACTTTAGGCAACCACCACTCTGAACAGGGGAAGATCATGACCACAGAAGGTCATGTCCAGCTGTACACAGAGGCTGAGGGATAGCAAAGTGTGAGAGACCCAAACCTTCCACCTGTTGCCTCAGAGTACAGGGTTTGTAGGGAGCCAGGAGACAAGTAA
>NW_015226262.1:0-858 GCF_001447785.1 Gekko japonicus | reverse complement strand
TAAGATGGTTTTATTTCACACGGCTTTGGGAGGTATCGGAATGGAGGGCTGTTTGATCTGTGTTTTGTCTACAAGCAAATTTGCTTTATATTTCTAATTTTTATTTAATTTGCAGTTTGATTTCTACAGGGTCTTCTTTGCCACTCTGGGGATCAATCCAACATCAATCCAAGAGTGGAATACACAAATATCCTCCTCATCATCAATCCTTCTATTCCTACCTGTTCCATCTTCCAAATGTCCAAAGTTACAGATCTGGGTGATGTGGTGTACCCACACTTGCATTTCCTCCTCGGACTTGGCCACCAGGTAGAAGGTGCGGTACGTTGTTTTCACAATGAAGACGAAGTTGTTCTGGAATTCTTTCTTGATAACGTTTGTCCCCGAGTGCTTCCCCACTTCACATTCGTTAAGGTCTATCACCCGGATGGGCTTCTTGGAATGGCTGTTTCGATAATATTCCAGGACATCGGGGTTCCCGCTCATTCGACCCTGGCGCAGCACAAACCAGCGTTTTCGCCAAGCCTGAGGAAACGATACAGTTGACATTACTGACAGGAAAAAAATTTCACGTATCTGCGATGTAGTGACAAGAGGTGGGCTGCCATTTCACCAGCAAGACTGTATACCACAATTTTAGAAAACCAGAGTGCTGTAAGAGGTTGAGTGGCCAAGGAGGACAGGACAAGTTTGGGTTCAAATGATCTTGGGCCTATCAGCATAAAGTATCTTATAGGGCAGCTGTGAGGATAGTATGGAAAAGGAGAGAACTATCTGTATCACCCTGGAGAAGGGCAGAATAAAAATGTTAACAATGGACATTGCAGCCCAGTTTATTCAAATTCCCTCAGGAATACT
>NW_015226261.1:0-858 GCF_001447785.1 Gekko japonicus | reverse complement strand
TAGATTATGTAAGAGAAAATAGAGGGGCAGGCTGCCTGGCTATTACAATAACAGAAAACAGACGTGTGTGGAAATGCATGGATAGCTAGATACATCTAGAGATGTTTAGATGTTTTGTACCTAGCAGCATCCAAGGAAGACCACAGTGGTGATCCATGCTGTGTTTCTGCATCTGTTGCTTTTATTTGAAATGAAGCTGATTCAGTGGTAGGTCAGCAATAAAATCCTCTTCCACTGGATGTTTGGGACATAAGGAAATTATATAGGATTCAATCACTCCTTGAGAAAAAGTCTTCCTAAAGAAGTCTTCTTTGTTTTTGTATTTTGGTGTTTGAATTGGTTCATCCAGCTGGTTCTTCATCCTCCTCCTAATACTCTGAACCTAACCTATTGTGTGAAATTAGACTTTTAGAACTCAGATTTTTAGAACTCAGTTGCCTGTTAGTTACTTACTTGGCTAAACACACAAATCTGTTTCAGTCCAGTATCATGGCTTTTGCAAATATGTGGTTCTTGGTAAATAGTTGCTCCATTTTCCTGGCCAATCGATGCATATTATCCCAAAGCACATGTGATCAAATAGCAACTCCCTTTTTTAAAAAAATGGAAAAAAAGTCTGATGGCATGAATTTCGCCTTGAACTACTCTGTAGACTTGCTAGATCACATTCTATCTTTACCTTAAAAACTATGAGGCAATGGGGTAGGAAGTCGCCAAACTATATCTACTCCAGCAGTCTTTTGACCCATCCTTCTTTTCCCTAATCTACTGTGGAAAGTAAGATGCTAGTTTTATTTCACAGACGATTGTGGAAGAGACTGAACAAAGGAACTGGTAGAGGAGGCTGAAGGGGGGGGG
>NW_015226260.1:0-858 GCF_001447785.1 Gekko japonicus | reverse complement strand
AATTAGAGCCAGGCCAATTGCGGTATTAGGTGCCCGTCTGAACACACTCTAAGAATGGTTGTACAGTATAAACTGAGGAAAGATTATCAAGATTATTTAAAGTTCTTGGATACCCAACACAAGAAAGGGCCTATACCTATACTCCTTCAGTCCAGGCCTGTGCTTTCATCTGAGTCCCTTTTCACATTTCAGCCATAGCTACAGTTGGCTAGCAACCACAATACACAATCCCAGGCAATTAAATTCCAAAGGTATGGTTATTTCTCAACCCAGCAAAATGGTCAAGGCTGAAGCATTTTGATTGTGGTTGTGATTCCGCAGTGGGGAGGTGGTGGCAGTTGAATACTTCTGATAATAATTCAATTATTGGGTGGTAGCAACTGCCCAAGTCCCAGTTATATCAGTATGCAGTATACCAGACTGAAAATGTCCATGCATAACTAGAGTAGTCCCTCTAGAACACTAGAATTAGGAATTGAGATAATAAATGAGCAGAACTCATGGTTCTAATCAGTCTCATCTGATTAATTACTTTAATCTAATCACCCTAATCTAATCAAGTTTGTAAACATCTTAATGGATAATTGCTTGCAATCAACAAGGCTAAAACTGAAGAGTTCCAAGCACCCAAGCATATTGGGAATGGCTTTCTTCGTGCCTTACTGCCCTCCCAGTATAGAAAGTTCACCCTGGTAAACAAAAATAATTAGTTCTTGATGGCAGTAGCAGCAGAGACAGTTCGGTAGTTATGTGATAGAGCTTTTCTAGCATTCCAGGCATTTCACATGCTGGCTGGAGCTGTGAACATAAGAATTGCCCAGTTGGGTTAGACCAGGGGTGTCTAAACTTGCTTAATGT
>NW_015226259.1:0-858 GCF_001447785.1 Gekko japonicus | reverse complement strand
CAGTGGTGGAAATTTTGTATGCTGCTGTTGACTTTTAGATGGGTCACTGCACAAGTACTGCTGCACCATTGCGGGGGTGCAGAGCCCTGCTGTTGTCAATGTCTCACATCCCCCACAGAGTAATTGTGAGAACTGCATCTGAAGACTGTGATGAAAAGCTGAAGAAATACTACACTAGAAAGATAACATACCCCACCACTTCAATGTGATTGCAGAACAGATGCTTCAAGCCACATGAGTAATTGCTAAGGTTATAAATTATTACAAGCTCCTTGTGTTTAAAGCTTTGAAAAGTGCTGGCTGATTTTATGTGTGTTCCCTTTTAACCAAAGGGGAACTAAGATACAGGATGCAGTACATATTAGTCCATTCAAGCAAATCCTGCTGTTCACTGAGTGATTTGAAAGATTTTTCCCCGTGAATTTTATTTGCATCACCAACTCTCAAAAGCTCAGAACGAAAAGGGCATGATCTACTGGGAAGCTTTGCTACGTCTCCTCCAGTTGAGTTTGTGCCGAAGACCATCCCAATGGACTCTGCTCCTCTTAATTTGTTTGTACAATATATGAACTGGAAAGGGGAGGGGGAGTGTAAAGTGAAACCAAGGCTGCATTCCTATGCATACTTACCAGGGAGTAAATGCTATTGACTCAGTGGGATCTATGTCCAAGTAGACATGCATAGGATGGACTGCACTTAGTGATGTGCAGTTTCTTTACTTCTTTCTCCCCAAGCTGATAAGAGGTTGAGTCTATATGAAAAGCAGGGACAGAATGCAATTTTATTATCCCTGATATTAGTGGGCTGAGGATGAACAGGCTGCAGTAGGGTTGTAGTTGTTGTTCAGTTGCACAGTCG
>NW_015226258.1:0-858 GCF_001447785.1 Gekko japonicus | reverse complement strand
TACCATGTAATACCAAAATGGATGATGCTTGGGCAGTGCCCCCACTCTGTTATTCAGCTCCCTGTTCTGGTGTACTGTGGGAAGAACAAGGCTTCAGACTAAACTGCTGAAGTTTTACACAAATACAACAGATAAATAATAAGCTATGATTGTTCTGAGCTGCAGCTAAGTTTCCATTCCCCCCCATCCCCACCTCATGTCACTGTAAAAGTGTTTATGAAGTACAGTCAAGTTCATACCCTTTATATCACCTGGCCACACAATTCTGGTGAGCCAGAAATGGGGTTAGGAAATATTTTATAGGAGGAAATAGTTTCGGTAATTTTAGAAAATAAGCAGTAATATTCCCTCCGGAAACAGATGAAACAACTACTTACGGTTCCTACTTTAGATTACAACAGACATCAGAGACTTCCTGCTTTCAAAAGCCCTTTTAAATAAGGAAGACTTACATAATCTCTGGAAATGGGCCAACACAAACACCCTTCTGACCTCTTTGGGATGGCCATTCTAAAGGGGTACAGCGACCTCTAAAATTACTAACTCTAGGTTGTGGGAGATTTTAGGAGTCCTGGGGGAGGGAGGTCACAAGTTCATACCGGAGGAGAATGTTATTCAGATATAACGGTCCCAGAGTGAGCAAAGGTCTAAATGCGATAACCAACACCCTGAATTGAACCTAGAAACATATAGGTAACCAATTAAGGTGTATGAAACTGGAATAATGTAATTATAATCCCATGCTCTAGCCAATAGATGAGAATTTTTATTCTGTACCTATTGCAGCTTCTCGATGGTCTTCAAAAACAGCCCCACACAGGATACATTGCTTTCTCTGTAGGCAGTCCTCCAAAGCTG
>NW_015226257.1:0-858 GCF_001447785.1 Gekko japonicus | reverse complement strand
GCAGTTTAAATCTGCAGGGAGATATGCCTCACATAAAGCGATGTAATACCGAACTGACTACCAGAGGGAGCAAAACACGTGCAGGACAGAAACCCGCCCCCCAAAGCGACAGGAACACAGAAGCAAGGAAAAGGAGAATACTGGAAAGCCCACAGTTTTACTGACTGAACCAGTAGCAATGGCAGCCACAGCTCTCTGCATTTGGAACAGGGTCTCTGGATTTCTTCGTCTGATTATTTTTCTTGCAGAAGTTGCCTGCACAAGTAAAACAGCTCTACCTGGGGAAGAAAGACTATGTCTTGCTGGCTCGAGGTATATAATTCCAGCATTCTTCCTGGGCTTTGCAAGGGTAGGAATTTCTGATCGGATTATACTATGTCAAACTTCAAAATTAGATTACTTATGATACCAACAAAATGTTTATTCTTTAACCTGCTACTCAGTTGGCATTGGAGTAGAAATTTATTATTTTTTTCAAACAAACAGCTGATGATTCTGGAAATACGGATTAATTTGGGGGGGAATTGTGACTGCTGAAATAAATCCCTGAGAGACACTAACTTTGCACATTTTCTCGCATACCTTTCCAATGTTGCAAGTTCTAAACTTACATCAAATGAATCAGGATGTTGTATACCAAGTGACAATAAATAGGCAGGGTGATGCAGTGGTTAGAATGCTGGGTTGGGACCTGGAAAATACAGGTTCAAATTCCCACTTGCCAGCATAACCTACCTCATGGGGTTGTTTTGAGGGTACAATGAAGGAGAAAACCCAGCATGCTGCCCTGAGTTATCTAAGGGCACAAATGTAATTTCCAGGAATTTCCCAGTCTATGGTCCCGATCACACGCAGAAT
>NW_015226256.1:0-858 GCF_001447785.1 Gekko japonicus | reverse complement strand
TACACCTTTTTTGAAGTGCATTTTCCTGGCCCCAGCTTGGGAAAGAATGCTGTCTGTTACTGCTCTTGCTCCTTGCATAAAAGGATAAGACACAAACCAGGTTTGCAGATGTACAGATCATAACTCACTTGCATGCCTGCATGTACGAATGATCACCGCAACAGCATGCCCATAACAAAGCTTGGTATTATTTTCCATTCCTGCCCTAGCTTTAGTTGGCAAAACTGGGACAGAGAGAAATTACGCCAGTAGAAATAGGAAAATACGGCATGACAGAGCCCTGCATTGGGATCAATCTGATGGGCATTGCTAGAGGGACTTCCATGCAGGGCCCAAAATGCGGGGTCCAAAAGGAAACAAATATTTGGCACAGTATGGGATTGGTTTCACACTGCAGCATGACTAGCACATCAGACCCTGGGATTCTGGCTAAAGAAAAGTCTTACTGCAGAAGCAAGAAGGAAGTCACCACCTTTGTATATCTGGCCTCTGCCCTGCTTAGTTATACATTTCTAGTCAAGAGAAGCACCACGACTGTCCAAAGTACCAAGCTTTAAAAGGACAAACATACAGATGTGCAGACCACTTGCTGATTTTCTAGACTTCCAGTGTTTCTAGGGTCGTGTTGCAAGCAGATCTGAACGCTTTGAACACAGCTCCGGCAATACCAAAACATGCCAAACCTGGAAAGGACCACATTTGTTTACATCACATCCCTCTCAGGTTGTAGCAGCACATCACACATAGTATTTGAGGGAAAGGAAGCCACGGCCCCTGCCTAAGGCGAATAAGTGGCTGCCTCCCTCCACCATTTCCCCAGCCATGGGCACAGAAGCTGCTGTCCAGCACTCAAGTCAA
>NW_015226255.1:0-858 GCF_001447785.1 Gekko japonicus | reverse complement strand
CACATTACACTTCAGAAACCAGTAACAACATCACAGACATATTGTCTTGATTTCAGGAAGAGAGGTTTCATGTGCTGGCCCCAGTTACAAGCCAACATCTGAACCACTTCCTGGAGTTGCTGTGGATACTTGGCTGTGGCTGATTGCCCAAAGAGTTTTGAGCTCCATTGCGCTTTCTACCCGCCAGTCCTATTTTCGTGCTGCGTCTGAGTTCTTATCCTTTGTGGTTTCTATTGGCTTCAAAGAGTCTTGGCCAGCCTCAGAGTCTCTGTTCCTGTGCTATCGGGCACACTTGAGGGACAGGGGTCTCCTCCAGGACCACAGGGATCTGCTTTGCGGTCGTATCTTTTTATAGCAAGGCCTTTGGCTTCCTGAATCCTTGCAACTCCTTCCCGGCCTGCCATTGAGAGATGGAGGAGGGCTTTGACTCCTGATGCCCAGAAACCTATCATGATTCCTATTTTGTTGGGTATGACTCAAGAGCTCCTGTAAACCTGCTACTCCACCTTCAAGGCCACCCTTTTCCATTAGTCTTTTTTGGGTTTTTTCATAGGAACAACCTTCTTGCTGCTTCATGCCACTCTGGACAGGCAGTATCACACCAGGATGTCATCATCCAGGGCAACGAGCGGCATGTCTGCCTGCAGCAGTCCAAGACCAACCAGTGAGGGCAGGGTGCACATATCCTCCATTCTGCCAGCCCTGTCCAGGCCTCTTCATTAGTGATTATATCTGAATCATGTCCTCTTCTTCTGATACTCTTTTCATGCATGCCAACAGGTCCTGCTTCTGAAAGTTCCTGCTTGTCAGTGTCATGCATGCTTGCATCATGGCTCTGGGACTTTCTTCCTTGGAGTT
>NW_015226254.1:0-858 GCF_001447785.1 Gekko japonicus | reverse complement strand
TTCTGGCGCGTGTGACCGCAACCTCAATTTTACTTTTCCTTTGTGCAATTGTTTATTTTCACACCATTTTATGTCAGCACCAAATATCTTCTTTAAAAAGATATCCATTTTGTGTGTGTGCGTGTATCTTTAAAAATCTACATGGGGGGTTAAATCCCCCCCAAAATGAAAAAAAGTTTTGTCTGAGGACATGCAGACCATACACTTCTCTTTCTCTCCCTAGCTAGCTTTGGCAAACACTGGTCGCCTCTCCAGGCCCGACCACATCAGCGTCCGGGAGCCTCTCCAGGCCCAGGCACATTTGTGGCTGCATCTGGGAGCCTCTCCAGGCCTGGCTGTGTCAGTACTGGAATCTGGGAGCCTCTCCAGACCCAGTATCAGCACCTGCATCCAGGAACCTCTCTGGGCCCAGAGCAGCACCCACAGGCTGCCAACGCAGCTCAGCAACAGGACAGTGGCTCCAGCCCTACAGCAGCTTCCCCACACCACGGCTGCCATGACTAGTAAGCTAAGGTGGGGGGAGAATGAGAAATGGGGGGAGTGTTGACTAGAAAGGGAGAGTGGAAGAAATAGACAGGGAGCAAGCTGACAGAGAAAGGGGGAGATTAATGGAGAAGGAGTGGGGCAGCAAAAGGGAGAGGGGTAAGTAAACAGATAAGGGGAGTGGTAGAAACGTATTGGATACATTGATTCACAGGTGTGAAGACTGCAGGCTTTTCTGTGCACCCCTTCCCCCCACACACAATCTTTTCTGATCCCAGGGAAAGTTGATTCCAGAGATTGCAGGACAAGGGTAGGATAATGAATGTGAGCTAATGGATGTAAATATCTAGAAGTTTGTTGTTGTTGTTCAGTCGC
>NW_015226253.1:0-858 GCF_001447785.1 Gekko japonicus | reverse complement strand
CTATGCAGTTTCAAAACCTGCAACATCTATTTGGCCAGAAACAACACTGTGGCCGGGGGGGATAGATGAATGCATCACGCTGTCGTATCACCTTTCGGTCTTTATAGAATTGGTATGCATCTTTACGCCACAGTTAGCATGCTCACTGAAGTCTACAGAGTCTGCAGTACCTCTTCATCTGTTGTCAGTTGCAGTTGGGTGAAAGATGAGCATGGAGGGGGAAAGTACTGTGCAGCTTGCAGGAATCAGATGTGCTCAAAAGAGTACAAGCGGACCCCAAACTACACCCTATCCATGGCACCATCAGTGTCCTAAGCTTTAAATTACACGCAGCTATAGGGATATGCTGGAAGGAATGGGAGTTCCCTTGCTCTGTTATACCCACCCTCCATAGCAACTGGAATAGCTAGAAGTATTTCCAAGACAGAGGTGCACACAAACACCACAGGTTTGATCTACTCTCAGAAAGCACTTCACAATATTGCTGTAACACAACAAAATGTTTGAGCTATTACATCTAGCTCTGGTGGGCTTCATTTAGCACACACAATGCAGAAACACTAATTGTAGTGCTGTTCATTGTAGGAGGGCTTGTTAGCATTTCTACAGTAAAGACATCATCTTAGGATTTTATAACACAGCTGTGATGAATTCACATTAGTTAAAGCTGGAGGATAGAAGGGCTGGCCCTTGACCAAGTTCTTCTGCTTAAAGGTGTTTCCAATTTTGATCAAAGATTTGAGAAGGAAATTAAAACGGGAGAACTTTATGAGTTATAAATGTAAAGAAAAAATGAGCAGTTCCAACTCGCATCCTACCGCATGCACGCACACACACCATTTCTCTTCAGCATTTTCT
>NW_015226252.1:0-858 GCF_001447785.1 Gekko japonicus | reverse complement strand
CACCAGAATTTAAACAGCACACATTTTTCTCTGTGTAGCTGTAACTGAGGCTTCACTTCATCTTACAGAAGGACTCAGAATTTGGTAAAAGTCTATAAAGACAAGCATCTGGAAGAGTTTCAGTAGCTGCCAGGACAGGCATGATTAAGGAAGTATATGCAGTCAAAGAAAGGGAAAAAAAATTGTGCTCAGATAAGTTGCTAAATCCCATTTGTTTTGTAAAGGAGAAAATATTGTCCACCTTCCCTGTATGTGCCGCTTCCACCTTGTTGACTTCTATTGAGTAAACTGTCTGTTCCATGGCAAATAGCCCAGGGATGTTCTGATTGCCTTCATTTTTGATACTGCAACTCCAACAATCATCTTCAAGCACAATCATCTTCAAGCTAGTGGCCAGTTTTGAAACTAGGAGTTTTGAAACTCCTAGCTTTATTTTCTACCTGCCACAAACAGACAGGCATTCCCATTGTATCATTATAGATAATTTGGCTTGCACCCACAATTTCTGCCTATCATAACCAGCATTGTGTGCCCGATACTCTGAATATGTAGTCCATGTGCTGGGCAGGTGTTTGTAAGCTCTGAACAAAACTTAAAACTTCATTTCTCTGCTCACCATGGCCTAAACTGAGAGACTGACTGACATCATCCTTATCATCATGTTATGTACTGCTAATGGCCAAAGACCACAACAATCTTGGTATGCTAGAATATGCAGGATTAAAAGAAGAATATAAGAACTATAAAACCCCCAAAACATAAAGTTGGTAATAAAATACACTAACATTCAAATTTCATTCCCATAAAAGCAAATTTAAAACTCAGCTGAACACAACTTTAGCAATTTGCTGTAATAAC
>NW_015226251.1:0-858 GCF_001447785.1 Gekko japonicus | reverse complement strand
GTCTATTGATTTGAATGAATTTAGAACCATGGATCGCTGGTGCTTCATATTAGTCACTTAATTGTGCTGTCACCAATTTTATTGGTACCAGACAAGCCCATTTGCTGTGGATTCCATGCAAATGGCATAAAGAGCTTTTTAAAAGTGTGACTGCCCTGAAGCACTGCCTACAATTCTACAAAACTAAAAATTTAATCAAAAATTCCGTTCCTCTCATTAACATGAAACTTGTTGCAAAATCGACACTTTCCTTCCACTACAGAAAACATTATGTTGTGTGTTTTTAAAGCTGTACCTAAAATATTAACTACTGAAAACCTCAGTGTTATTACTACCAGCAGTGGCAGTATCTTTCATTTTCATGCTGCCCTACCACTAACATAGTTATAGCACTTTCTAGTAATGACACAACTAATTAAAATCAAGAGAACTGAAGAATGAAAACACCACTATAGTAGTGAAAACTGAGATATTTAATTACTTTTTAAAATGCTATAATGATGACCACTGTAAAATATACATCCTGTTGGAGAAACTGAGCGGATTCCCTGCAGCCCTGCATACCTGTGGTATCTTAGAACAGGTGGATGTTCTGTGCCACCACAGAAATAAGGGCAGCCATTTCTTGAACAGTGGGGCATCATCAGCCAGGAGGAAAAATGATGTGTGCAAAACGCTACGCCTGATTTTAGCCAAAAGGCCAAGAAGCAACTGCAAAGCACTGAATTAGTCCATAAGCATAAGATGACTGAATGATAACTGAAGACCACTGTTCCAATCTGGATTTCTGGATAATGAGATTCAATGGAATGCAAGGACACACAATAGATGAGCTCTGAAGTGTAATTAACTGTGGAT
>NW_015226250.1:0-858 GCF_001447785.1 Gekko japonicus | reverse complement strand
ATGAACCAGCTTGTGTCTCTATAAAGTTGGGTTTTTTAAAAAAAGAACTGATTCTGAGCATGTTCCATTCTTTCTAGTAAGTGTTTGAAACGATCTTCAAAACAATATTCCATCATATGTATAGACATGACCCTCCTCTCTTCACAAACAAACCAAGCCATTACTCCTGTAGTCTGGGAAGGAAGCAAGACAGTTTTATAGTTCCTATTCTTAAATCCATCCACAAAGCTCAGAAAGGTTGGTTTTTAAGAGCCCTTTGAGCACTACGTAAGTTGCTTTATTGTGTCAGTTGCTTTATTGTTTCTATTTTGGGGAGATGCTGAAAGAACACTTTGGAGCATTAATGTCTGCTCAGTAGAAGTTGTGTTAGGCTCAATCAGGGGGTTCATATATTGGACTCAAGACTTTCCCAGTTCTGGACAAATCGTTCATTTCTTCATAGGCAGAAGCGCCATCAGCAAAGGAAACCAGGGTAAGGGGGCTGCTCAGAATCATATCAAATACTGGCTCTGACCACATGGCGAGATGGTCATCTGTACAACTAGGTTCCACCATGAGGTGGGGCTTTACTGTGGCCCCAAAACTACTCAGCATTTTTCACCCCATTAGACAGGTTGGAAGCGAGGTGGATGAAGCTTGGAGGTAGAATAGAGGTTTTGCCGGTAGAATGTCTCAATACATGCCACATTCAATTTAAAGGATCTCAGCAGATGCTGGGAAAGACCAGTGTCTTCTTGAGATCCCAGACAACTGATGCCTGTCAGAGGAGAGAATACCTTTTTAAAATAGTTATTTATTTATTTTTAAATTTTAAAAAAATTAATCCAAAGACAATGGAAAGTGGAAGCCAAGTTGAGA
>NW_015226249.1:0-858 GCF_001447785.1 Gekko japonicus | reverse complement strand
CATGCATATGTCATGCACCATTTCTATGCAATGGACACAAGCATAATGTCAAACATCATGCAAGTGTAGCAGGAAAAAACTGGAGGCAAAGAAACAGAAAATGGCACATAGGTTAGATCTGAACAAGAGAGAAATTAAATCAAAACTGGAATTGTCAGATTGAAATGGCGGGGTTGTGGAATCTGGTAGCATCACTACTTAGGAGCCAACTCATTATGACCTGAATGACTGTCCTCACTAAAACCATGTCCATATGTTGCCTTCCCTGTTGCACAATATTGCCCACCCACCCATCCTATCCTTGTGCCATCTAGGATTACAAATGTCTGATTGAATGCTGCCAGCTCCTGAATAATACAGTTTTCACCTACACAATCCATGCTGAAGTGGTCCCAGGAACTTCTGAATCAGGCCCGCTGTGGTCCATGGAGTGGAACACAACCCACCTATGGTAGCCTGCCAAGACCTCAGCAACCCCTCCCAGCAGAGGCATAATATGAGAATTCATTTGGGAAAAGAGCAAGATTCCCAAGAAATCTTAAAGCCCCAACTTTGGATGTATTGCAGATTAAATTGCAATAAAGTATTCTCTTTTTAAAACCTCAGTTGTGGTTACATTTTAACCTATTTATCTAATTCTGCATTTAGCACCAGAATATAGATTAAAAGGTCTGCACAATGCCAGCTACCAAAAGGGGAGATATTTCTACAGATCTGGGGGAATGATCAAGCTTACAGAAAAATCTTAAATTAAAAAAGAGGAAAAGTTAAAATAAAACACAGAAATGTTAAATGCTGAGATCTCTGGAAATCACCTCATGAGATCTCTGCAGCCATCTTGGATTGCCTAGGCAACCA
>NW_015226248.1:0-858 GCF_001447785.1 Gekko japonicus | reverse complement strand
AGCTTCAGCAATTAAAGTCAGGGGTTGTTTGAAGAAACCTGCCTGAAGACTCCTCCTTCCCTTTTCTCCAAGCCCCTTCCGTTCCCTTCCTCTCGTTTCCCGAACCAGGCAAAAGAGCGGTCGAGTATCACTTGACCAAAGAAATCTCCCTTCCTGTTCCCAAGCCTCTTTTTGGATGGGGGGGGCCCCCTCAATGGCCGTTCTTAAAAGAGGACAGAAGTGGAGGAAGATCAAAGACCATAAACATTCTATTTTTTTCCCCCAAGGCCTAGCAAAGCGGACCGATTTTCACTCAAGGACCAAGCCTCTCACAGAACTTTCCCGGTAATGGGCCTCCCTCTTGGCCATTCTTTTTTCCCCCTTTTAAAATCAACAAAGGTCAGCAAAGTGGGCCATCTCGACTGAAGATGGCGGAAGGACGGATGCTTGTCTGCCTTGTGTGTTTAGCGCAAAGGACAAGGTCCCAGCTGTTTGCTTGCCAAGACGGGCCTTTCTGTGTAGCCACTTCACATTTCCAACCAGATGGGATGGAGCACTTGAAACCTCGGTGCTCTTTATTTGCGAGCTTTTAATATCCCCCCCCCATTCTCTTCTGCTAGAGTCTCTGGTCCCTCCGTGGTTCATTCACGCCCCCTTCTGCTTCTACGCTTCTTAATTTTTTTTTATTATTTGGATCTGTGAGAAAGGCGATTTAATCCCCTTGTACTGCAGATTAAGTCTATTATAGCTGCCCTGGCCCTGACATTTTCTCAGAGAAGTGCACAGCTGGGACCTTGCAAGAGCTTTCCAGTATCTCCACTTCTGCTTTTATTTGTTGAACACAGAACATCCAGATGTGACCTTTTCCTCGACACAAAA
>NW_015226247.1:0-858 GCF_001447785.1 Gekko japonicus | reverse complement strand
GCGACTGAACAACAACAACAAAAATGTCACTTTGTGCTCCTGGAATCCTCCCTCCAGCCCCCCACCCATGGGTCCAATGGACCTGGCAACCCAAGCTAGCACCCAAGGTTCACTGAAGTCGTAGCTCTGAAAGAAAAAAAAGAGATGCCAGTGGGTATTGTCACAAAAAAAGGGTCTTCTGATGCATTTATTAAACTCTGGTTCAGAATTTAGAGGTTTTTTGAGTTGATTGGGTTGGGGATGCTGAAATAACTGTTCCATCGAACTTTCCCAAGAACCGAATTACGAACAACAGCACAGGGAAATGAAAGCGAGTCTGAACACTTGGTGAAAAATAAAGCCCTCTTGGAAGATTCTCCATTTGGCTTCTGCTTCAGGCAAGGTTGCTGGCTGCCTCGGAGCCCCAGAAGTCAAGTCTGTAATTCTTCCTGCCAAATTATCAGGCGTGCGACAATCCCTCGTGCCAAGTTGTGATTTTCTGCAATTGCCTTCGACCCATTTGGGGGGGAAAAAAATAAAGAGAGCGAGAGAGAGAATGCCATCATTAGAGCTTCATAGAGAAGATCAAATGGCAGATAGAAATTGAAAAACAACAATAGGCTTTGGCAGGCTGGGAGGGTTTCAGTGCCAAACTGGTGATCTCATCCATGCAGAGACTTTCACCTGGTAGCCAAACCACACAAGACATGGGAGAGACGTGATCAGATTTCCCAACACACAATTTCAAAACAGATGTGGATTTGAACTAGATTAGAACAGTACCACGAGCATTCAACTGCTTCTTCCTCTCCTGCTAATTTTGGGGGCTAAATATCCCTCCAAAAGGTGTTAGCCAATGCTTCCTCTAAGCTGTGGAGT
>NW_015226246.1:0-858 GCF_001447785.1 Gekko japonicus | reverse complement strand
TTAGAGGGAACACTGCTGGCACCTCTTTCCGTTTGGCGGAGCCACCGGCTCACCAGAATCCAATCCTATCATGCCGTGGATTGCAAAGTTGACTGGTTTGGAGGCCGGCTGTTTTTTCCATCCCTCCCTGGTGACTGCAGCGCTTCTCAGATCTGAGCGAGCTTGGGAACTAGCAGGCGGCTGTCAGCTTCCTTTTTGAGAGTTGACCTCACCGTTTCCCCCCCCTCTGTCTGTCTCTTCCTCTTCAGTGCGCTCGCTCTCTCTCTCTCTTTCTCTCTCTCTGTTGCTGGAGTGGGAGAGTTCATTCGAGGACAGCCACTGCAGCTTTTCCCTTTCCGAGCGTCGGCTGTGTCAAGAAAAGACAAGACTCTTGAAACAAGCCATTAAGGTGTACTGTCGTAAGGCTCTGGATCCATCAAGTTTCTCTCCCTTGTGAAGGGGGAATGGGGGGGGGGAAATGACAGACCGCCGGTGGCGGCAGAGCCTCCAAAGTCCCTTTGGAGCACAGGGCTGTCTGCTGCTTTTGGGGGGGAAAATACTCACTGTGATGCGGCTCAGTCGGTGGAAGGAGGCAGCGATGTCTCTCTGGCTCTGGGGACTGTGTCTGCAGAAATCAATGAGATTAAATTTTAATTTGCTTTCTGTCTCAGCGTTTGTATCTCCAAAAGGGCATCGCCCGGCTGCCTATAAATACGCGCGGCATCATTATGCTGAAAAACTGAAACTCTAAGCGGCTCTTCCCCGGCCCCTTGTCGGTCTCAAGTCTGCATTTTTTTTTGTTTTTTTTTAAATAGTTGCTGCGAGGTACGTTTTAAATCCATTTCAGAGATAAAAGCAGGATTTTTGGAGGAGGACTAA
>NW_015226245.1:0-858 GCF_001447785.1 Gekko japonicus | reverse complement strand
CCATTTCAGGGGTCGCAGGAGAATGCTAGGTGAAAGATAAAGAAAAAAGACTGCTTTCCACCAGCAGAGCATTGGTAGGATCCAACCCACAAATTAATACACAGACTATTACAAATGGCTGAATAACCCACAATTTTAAAATAATGAACTTACCTAACTGAACTAATGAATGCATAGGCCCAACTCCTCCCAGAATACCTGGCAGTTGGTTTTTCTTGATGTCATTAAGCCATTCTGAGATGGCATAAGAGAACAGCTTATCCACACCAAGCAACCTGTACAAAGTATTCTTATTAGTATGTACGAACGTTCAGTTTTCTAGAAAAGGATTCTTCTGAATGAAAACAAGGGAAGTATAAACAGTATCACTCAAACACTGATTTGAGAATTAAAAAGCCTTCTATTTAAAAGAACAGATTCATGCATACACCAAAAAACATGGAAAAATAAAGCATTAGCCTGAACACTTCTACACTCTCAGACCTAACCCCAAGCCGTTCTTTGAAAGATGGAACTTACATTAGAGCTGGCCTCCCTCTCATCCATTCATTCACACAGGATGCTGCTCCCTTCCTCCATCCATTAGATTTCACTGCTGCAGCCTGCTCAGCCAGGCAACAACCAAAGGCACAGCAGGCTCTACCCACTAGGTATCAACCTTGCAATCAGCCATGCATTGCAGGCATTGCCCTGAGTTCATTATTTGTTCAAAATGGGACCTTGGAAACATTGTAATTTTCAATGGACACAATGGATTTCAGCAGACTCGCAAAAGGAAGACCCCTGCAACATACTTGAATCTTTGACATTGTCTAAGCCATCCAAAGGGGAAACAAAAGATGGGTTTGGGTAGGAAAA
>NW_015226244.1:0-858 GCF_001447785.1 Gekko japonicus | reverse complement strand
TTCCAACCCAGACCTGGCAACCATACTTTCCAACGTGGCCTAAGGTTCACAGTAGCTTGCATGGAACCGGTACCTACTCCTACAGTCACTAACCACACAGTGACAGGCTGGTGAACCTGCTATGTTTGCCATGCAGGGATGGAAGGAACCAATCCTGCTGGCATGCCACCATGCGGAATTACAAACACAAGGCAAACCTAACCACGTCGTGCACTTAGTAGAAGCTCTATAAATACTGTGCTTCATGAATACCTGTGGGTAGGGGGCTGAGTCCCATTATTCATACAGGGAATGGAGGGCATCCTTGCCTCATTACCTGCTGTAGTCAGTTTTGGTCTGGAAAGAGCCAAGAGGAGCAGAGGGGCAATAATGAATAATTCCCAGCATTTGTAACAGATAGCATCTAGGCTCAGGACTTTAGAAAGTATTGATAAACAAGTGAATGAGGGAGTGGCACTACCTAGGTGCTCTTCCCGTTTTCATGCCTCATCCTTCATCCACCTGCTGGCTGTCCAAACTTTGAGCTTGTGCTGTTGAGGAAGATTTTGGTGTGGATCCCATGGTAAAGTTCTGCTACTGGAAGGGGGTGGCAATTTTGGCCAGTTCTCTCTCTCCTGTTACAGACATCCAGTTTGCTCATCATGCTGTTCTAAGGGGTTCTTCAGGAACAGCATTTTGGGGAGCATTTTAAGCTGCATCTGGAAGCGTGGGAGTCCTTCTCCATTGACAGAAATACCTTACATTGGTGGAGAGAGTTACCCTGGGATCTAAACCCTGGAGTTCCATGCTTCCAGTTTAATTCCTAGGAACACAAAGGCCTAATTGGGATTGGGGTGGTGGGAGTCCCGGGAGCCATTA
>NW_015226243.1:0-858 GCF_001447785.1 Gekko japonicus | reverse complement strand
TAAATAAATAAATAAATAAATTATGTGAAGTTAATCTAACATATTAAGTATTCTGATCTTTTCCAGCAGCAGACAGGGATTTTCACTTGGCTTGACCATCATTTTCATTTCTTTATTTCCAACAGCTGCAATTTAACTCATCTAGCAATGCTTTATTTTCTGTCTAAGTGATGAAAAGAGTTAGCCTGTAATTTGACTTTCACTACAAGTATAATTAAGTCACCAAAAAGCCCTGTAAGGCTACATTAAGGATCCAATTTACGCTTGCAGCAAAAGAAGAAATCAATGGGGATATAATGTTGGAAATCTATCCTTAATTCTGCTCACTTCATCTGTAAGACACCCTGCTGTGTTTGAGCAGTGCATTGCAAGGAAATATTGATGTCAACTAAATATTAATGTTAATCTCCCACAGCACAGTGGGCCACATCTTATTCTTCATGGTGCCACATTGAAATAAGAATAACGGAAGCATAGATTTATCTCTGCTCTCTTTTCAGGAACTGGCCCTTCTGCTGGAATGAAGCTGTAACTTGAATCACTCACTGAGGATTACTTGTGAAATAAAAGAACAATAGAATTGTTTACAAAATACAGAACTGTTCAGAATATAAGTCTAGATATTTTTATCCTGATTTACATCATGTTCCATCTTGTGCCACTACCATGTAATGAAGATTTTCAGGATGATTTTGATTAAGAATCTGAAGGAAGCATTAGAAGTGCCATTCTACTTTCGATTCTCTGAGGGACTCTTTGGAGGTTATTATCCTGTGGATCTGGCTCTTTCAGTGTCAAAAAGGAATACTATCAGAGTCAGCTCAGATCTCATCTTCTAGGGAAGTATAGGTTTGGTAT
>NW_015226242.1:0-858 GCF_001447785.1 Gekko japonicus | reverse complement strand
AGCATGTGAAAAAGCTGTGCACTTACCAAGCGAGCACACAAGCATTGCTTTCTCACGGGGCCTCTATTACCAGTGTCATGTCCCCAACACAGCCAAGTGACAGCCTGACAGCCTCCCGCTCTGGCTGCACGAGTCTCGGAGAAGCCACAGATTTTTCCAACGCGGGCCACATCGTTCAAGGGGCAGCATCAGCAGCAGTAACTGTGGGTGATGCTGAGCAGGGCACCAGCATGTTCTCTCACCAGTCTGGTACATGACCCTGGTTTATTTATGACACCTTCTAATTTGGTGGACATTATCAAGCAGACCATAAGGAAAGAAGTCCTTCGTTTGTGCCATCAAAGGTCCTGTGGCCATCCATGTACCGTGTGATCCTCCACTCCTTCCTCCCCCCCCCCTGAAAGGGAACCAGATAGATCCCGGAAGACCCATGGTTCATCCCAATGGCCCACTAAGGCAGAAAAAGGCTAAGAGAAACCCCATCGGAGAGCGAGGAATTTGCCTCAGATACTGATCTGAAAATTTTCTTTCAGATGAGAAGGAGGGCGAAACAGAAATCCCTGAACCAGCTACTAGATTGTTTTAAAATAAGGACTTTGAATACCTTTTCCCTAAAATTATAGTGATCTTGGATCTTCAGGAGCCTCCTCCTAGGGAAGATCAGAACCAGCCTTCCTCCAAATTTAAGGTCCAAACTAAGAGGAGCAAAGAATTTTTTCCTAGGACTGGCAGTGCAGAAAGGGTCTTCTCCCTTCCTGAAATTTTTTGAAAAGCAGCTCATAGCCAAGTGGTCCAAGCTCTTGGCAAACAAACAATACTCGGGCTTCATCAAAAAGCTTTATGCCCTGTCTTCATTTA
>NW_015226241.1:0-858 GCF_001447785.1 Gekko japonicus | reverse complement strand
TTTTAACTGG
The DNA here is from genome assembly GCF_001447785.1 of Gekko japonicus. Taxonomy (NCBI): domain Eukaryota; kingdom Metazoa; phylum Chordata; class Lepidosauria; order Squamata; family Gekkonidae; genus Gekko; species Gekko japonicus. The sequence continues at coordinate 848 of NW_015226241.1, read as the reverse complement.
AGGTGCAGGGGATTGAACCCGGGACCTTCCGCATACTGAGCAGATGTGCTACCACTGAGCCGCAGCCCCTCCCCGGTTCTTCCCTCCCTGGAGCCGGATGAAGCTCTCTCCCCACCGTGCTTGCAAGGATCAAGAGCGCTGTGTGAATTGGGCTGCTGGTGGCCGGAGACCTCCTGGGATTACAACTTATCTCCAGCCCACAGCGATCGATTCATCTTGAGAAAATGACTGCTATGGAAAGTGGGCTCGATGGCATCGTAGTACCCCCCTGAAGTATCCCCCCCAAAAAACCCCGCCCTTCCCGAGCTCCAACCCCAAAATCGCCAGGTGTTTCCCAACCCTGTGTGTGAATGTAGTCCTTTCCTCTAAGATAAGGGCAAGGAGGGTGTGTCTGCCCCGTTACACCAGCCGTGTTGCAACAAAAGAAAATGTTGCATTGTAAGCAGAGAAAACCCGAAGTCTTTTGGTACTGGAAAGACTAATGACATTTTTTCCAGCATGAGCTTCCATGGGTTGGAGCTCACTTCTGAAGAATCTGGTGCCACTGGACTTCTGCTCCAATGTACACATAAGCACGACAACTATTGTCCTGCTTTACGCTCTCCCTCCTTCCTGGACTGCGAAAAGATCAGAGTGTCCTTTAGAGGCCCAATTTATTTTGAACAAGGCCGACCCGGAGACATACAGGATTTTGGACAGGGGGTGTAATCCACTTCTTCATCAACGTGTAGGCTGAACAGGCAGCACTGGCCCTAAAAAGAGCCTCAGTCATGTCCCCCCAAAATCCAAATCAGCTGTCTGCTACTAAATGCAAAAAATAAAAATAAAATAGATTGCTTACCTTTGGG
>NW_015226240.1:0-858 GCF_001447785.1 Gekko japonicus | reverse complement strand
CTGATTTGGATCCCCACTGGGGAGAAAGGTCGGCTATGAGTGAGGTAAATAAATAAAAAATTAACCTCATGAAAACTGCCACAATACAGGGATGCTACTGAATTTCATAGTCCCACTATTATTACTCAAAGATGCCTGTACCAGTTTTAGTTTGAAACTGCACAGTTGCTTGTTGGAGACAAATATTCCCTTTTTCATTTCTTTTTGATTTCATTTGTAGTCACCTGTTTTTCACTGCTGCTGTTCTTGATTCTCATGGCATCTTAATGACATCTTAATGTACAGTATATGCCACTGATGCAAAAAAGCTGTCAGTTTTAATGGTAATAGTTCTACCAAATTCTTACTACAGCCAGGAAAAAATATATGTTTGTTTTAAGTAGTGAGAACCCTATGACAGAAATTGGGAGTTTTGCATTAGAAATGGGAAAAGCTCCAGGGGATAAAGGAAGTCTGGGAAGATCCTGTGGTCCTTGTTCACACAGAACACAGGATCTAACACCATATCTTCTAATTATTTTTTAAAAGAATTACCTGAGTAAATTGCCAGTAAAGCTTCATTCTTTTGGCTTTGGCATAGCTGCATTCGATTAGTCGGGGTCTGCTGTTCACATCCACCAGGCATCTGTTGTCGTCATCATCAATGGTGGGGCTTAGAACACCCACATGGATTTGCTGGTTACCTGTGTAATAGACATTCTGGAACAAGAAACAGAGGACAGACTCAGGGCTTTGAAAGCCATGGCAGCATTTCGTTCATCAGCTAACACCAGGAGCTAATGCCTGAACTGAATTTCATATCTACCTCGGTCGGCAAAACTCCTTTTTCTAATACAAAGCAATGCAGTATTTTTTAAA
>NW_015226239.1:0-859 GCF_001447785.1 Gekko japonicus | reverse complement strand
TTTCTTACTGCAGTATTGTGGTGTTAGCTATCATGTGTACCATCTTTGCTTTACAGCGTGACATTCCAGGCTGACCTTACCGAGGGAGGAAGGATAGAGCACTTAGGAAAATTCTTGCCCTGTGACTCTGTCATTTTGTCGGTGGTATTTATCATCCACCCTTTTCTAATAGGAAACTATATTTTATTGGTTTTTATTATGGCTCTGTTTTCTACTAGTTTATTTTGTTTATTGGTATTTTCAGATGATTAACTATCTTGAGAACCTTATGATAAATGGTGGTCTAAGTAAACAACCACTATATTTTGTGAAAGTTATATTCTGCTTTGTTGCTGTTTCTCAACTAGTTCAGTTGTTTTCATTTAAAAGTATGACAGAACTATCTAATGTATCTTAAGTAAAAAATGCAGTTGTATTTCAAGATAAGGGGGGAAAGCAAGACCAAACACATCAGTTGGTTCTGTCCCACCCTTCAAACATTTAGGAAGGAGAAATGACAGTATCATATAACGCAGCAAACTATCCATAGTATCATCCACTTCCCTGTTCTTAATGCAAGTAAGTCTTCCTAGAAGTAGTCCAGGAGACATAAACACATCAGCTGTTGCTGGCCAACATGAGCTTTCTACAACAAGTCTAAGCACTAAATCTTGTGCCAAGGAATGTGAACACCCAGAGAAAAACCCAGAAAAAATTAAGGGAAACCTTAAAAGACACCCCACTCCCAGATTTTCTAATGGAAAATTTGGGGGAATGGGGTGTGAAAAAATCCTATGAAATGTTTTGCCTTTTGCACAGAATGAATTGCTTTTCTAGCCTAAGTTTTACTCAAACAATGTGTATTATGGGTCTCCCTAGG
>NW_015226238.1:0-859 GCF_001447785.1 Gekko japonicus | reverse complement strand
TGATCCAGTAGGGCTCTTCTTATGTTTTTCATGGGTTGCTATAGCAACTTTGGCAATGTTGTCATCTTTAAAAAAAATCAAAAATGCATCTAAGATACCGTCCTAGGCATCTTTTAGTTTATTTCCACGGGCTAATGTTACTCTGCTCAGCATTCCACCAAATGACCAGAGGAATGTTGGCAAAATCTTACCTCCCGTCATGTGAGCTGGAGGCTACACGGGCTAGAGTCACAGCCTGATTCTATTTCCCTTCCCTCGTTCCTAACCAGAATTTCTTATCCCCACCCCTGCCGGTCATGTTGACCCACCAGGATATGTTTCTTTGGCCATGGGTTCGAGCACGTGCCATCGGCAGTTTCCCCTGCACAGGTAATCACATGCTGCAAGAAAACTTTAAAGGTTCTTCTACTGAATGAAACCTGACATTTGCTGTCTTCTCTACGTTGAATTGGTTTTAAACCAGCGCTAGGACCATTTTTCAAGAACTAATTATGCCGCTACTCTCCCCTTCTGGATCCAAAAGATAGAAAACTTTTTCTTTCCCCTGGGGGTATCTATCCCTTCCTGTTTCCAATTAGATGAATACAGGACAGAAGTGGTCTTAGATAAGAAGTAAGGCCTGTTCCATTAGGAATAATACAGCACGGACAAAATCCCTGAATAATATGATTGAAGTTGCATTAACTGAGATATAATCTCTTGGAAATAGTTTGTTGACTGAACACAAAATAGGCATGTGATTAACGGGCTCTCCATACTGTGTATGTGGGTGGGTGCCTGGGTGGGTGGGTGTGAGGGCTGAAGGAAGATCTTTGATGGTGTCTTTTCTTAAGAAGAAGAAGAAGAATTGGAGGAGGAG
>NW_015226237.1:0-859 GCF_001447785.1 Gekko japonicus | reverse complement strand
ACCACTACACCAAACTGGCTCTTTGTCCAAAGAGTTGAAATCCTCGAATCCGAAAAATACCATTTTTCCCCCTTGCACATCCCTAGTGGCTACACATTGCTTTCAAAACAAGAGTCAACAGTGGCTCTTTGGGGCTGTTTGGTGATTCAAATGTGTGTGTGCGGGGGAGAGACTGAACCCCCTTCTTTATGCCTGCTCTAATTGCAAACAGAAAAGTGCCAGTGTGCACAAAACTCCCATTACATGTGTGATACGAAGTCCTTGTGTGATTGCCCAACAAGCACAAGGACTTCATAATGTATAGCTGGAGACTAACATTTGGTGCCCCATCTCCTGCAAGCTTAGAATGCACAAGAGCTGCAAGAGTAGTGATACTTCTAACCCTCACAGTCATGAACTTGTAAGCATATAAAACCCCAAGCCTAAGCAAGTTTCATAGAAAGTTTGAGAAAATAACTTAAGTCTCTGCAGGGGAGCGAATTGAAGGAGAAGGTGGACTTCAAGGGATAGAGAGTCATAGAAGTAGGTGGTTCTGGATAAGTATAACAAGGAAGTCTATTCTGAGATCTGTTTTTCTGAATCATAATAACACTTCTGTTATTCTGATAAATTAATGAATATAATCTGCCTGGCTGAGCTGCTGGAGCAAAACACAAAAGGCTCTTTCTTAGTCTCATTTGTGTCACTTCATTTTTTTTTCTTTCCTGCATATGTTTTGCTGCCTCTAGTGGTCGATTTGATATCACATCGCTGTATGTCAGGCATAAAAACCTGCCTATTAAATCCGCAGGGAGATATGCTGGACACACAGCAATGCAATATTGAATCGGCCGCTAGAGGGAGCAAAACACATGCAGAA
>NW_015226236.1:0-859 GCF_001447785.1 Gekko japonicus | reverse complement strand
GACCAAAAGCAAATCCTGCAACCTATATGCATGCTTCCAGACTGGTGTGTTGGTGCTAGCAATACTAAGCCAGTGTTGTAATTGTAAGCAAGTGCCTCTTGTCTGTGACTGTGTCTGCACTAATGGCTCCCATAGGTCCCACACAGGAGGCAAAAGAAGGGGAAGCTGGCCCTGTGAAAGGCTGTCTTGAAACTGGTGTTGGATCCACTAGAAGAATTCACGGAACATGTTGCACAGCAGATCTTTCCCCACCTTGCCCTTCCTTTCTCAAGCAGTCTGTTGTCTGTCCTGAGGACCAGCAGAGACTCCCAAGTAAAATGTGCCTCAGGACACAGGAGCTGCAGCAGCTACAAGGTATCAAGTAAAATGGGCTTTTTTTTCTGTCTTCCACAGACAATAGTCACTGTGGGAGAGGGGTAAGAGGTGATTTTACTTCATTCCCCCTTGTCACTGCAGCCCTTTGTCTTGTGGCTCATTTTGATTACTAAGCTCTTCTGGTCCTCAAAGAGGAATCTTAAGAAAAATGACAGGTTGCTTGGGGAAAAGAGAGATGGGGAAGGCCCCATGTCATCGATGCCTTTTGTGAACTAGTCCAGTGGATCCAGCCTTTTATCTCTTAGGGAAATTGAGGAGTATGAAAAATTATGCTATGCTGTTGTGAAAACATTGTAAATATAAGCTGTTTCTAGATGATAGTGACCACTTTGTAAAAAGGATGCAAATGACATGACTTGAGAGGGCCACAGAAGTTAGAGAACAGTAACATTAAAGACTAACAACATTTTCCAAGGTATAAGCTCTTGTAAGGCAAAACTCGCTTTGTCAGAAACATTACTTTAAATAGACAATTAAAGCTTAT
>NW_015226235.1:0-859 GCF_001447785.1 Gekko japonicus | reverse complement strand
TCACTCTAGTCTCAACTCTCCTGCTTGCCTTCCTCTTGATCCCAGCTTCTGCTCCCTTTTATGCTGTGTAGTCCACTTCCCCTACCACCTACTCCCTCTTGGATTGGCTCTATGTCCCATCTCTCCTGTCCAGCCCCACTCCCATTGGGCACAACCATTTTGCCTTGTAAGCCCTTGGCCCCACCTTCCGCTTGCACTTCCCTGGGTGGGGTCAGCATCCACCATACAGGCAGCCCTCTTTGCCACCTCCCTCTCTGTCAGCTGTCTGATCCCATGGGTCTGTGGCCATGCCTGTCCCTTTTCTGGGGCTCTGCTGGTGCACACCAGCTCCTTCTCGCCCTGGTAACAGGGTGTCTCTCCTTGGGGTGGGTGCAGCCCCGTGGGCCCCCAACTGACCAGCCACCAACCCCGCTGCCACTCCAACACAGAGCCAGCAACAGCTGCCGGTTCCACAGCCCTCCAGGATGCCATCGGCCCATCCCCAACCAGGTCAGGGTCCTGTGCCTTGCTCCTCAGGCCATCCAGCTGGCCAGGTAAATCCAGACGTGGACAATACATCTCACTGAAGTTTAATGAATGGCACCATGAAGCAGGGCCAGTTTGACCTTGTTGTACTCCCCTGGGGGAGCCCATACAGTTGCCTAATCATTGTTTAAGAGACAGAGAATTTCAGGTGGAAACAGAAGCACTAAGAAACCACGGAACCCTCATTTCAGTGAGCTTTGGGTTTTTCAAAAAGTTCTTGGCTGGGCAACTGAGTTATTTTTGATAAGAAATTTTGTTCTAGAGTTTTGTGTTTTTTATCTACTCTGGATTTTATACTTATATTATACTAGGAGTAAGGCCCTTTGTGGGAAGA
>NW_015226234.1:0-859 GCF_001447785.1 Gekko japonicus | reverse complement strand
TTCCTACTGGAGATTAATATTACAACATTTCCACTATACCCAACTCTCTCTATATTTGACAGTGCAAGCAGGAAACAGTCCCTAACTGTTCAAAATGTAACTGTAGCCTTTGTAAAGTAGGCAAGCAGGATTCCTGAGTCCACCTTTCCAATGTTTGGAAACTTCCTCTGTCTTCCTAACTGGGCACTTTTACCCAGAAAGTGCGGAAACAGGAACAGTATAGATATATTCTTATCTGCCCATATTCCATCCCTGAAAATAGAAATGTGGGAAGAAGAAAATGCTTCTACTTTCCCTGACTCCAGGGCAAAGTTAGAATCAGTAAGAAATTGACAAAAGCCTGGAAACAAAAGAATGTGGCAGGGGAACTGGGTTGCCTAGCAGCTAGGAAGAACAGGAAAGTAATACTATTGGCTTTCCAAGTCCCTGATTTTTATCCTTAAGCACAATAAAGTTCTCTGATCATTTAACATCTTAGCATATGTATGCCTTTTCATGGGTTGCTTGCAATACTGCTGCGCTGTTCTATTGCAACAGGAGAATGAAAGTAGGTCAAGTGAGTTGGTAGGGTTACACTAGTGACCTACTTTGCCTTGTTCCTTTTACTGACAGGAACTGGAAACAGAAAAAATGTACAATAAATTACTCAGGCAAATACAGAAAACTCAGAGTACAGCTAGTTATTGACCCCAAGCTGCAGACCAGATACCAGCACTATAAAAACATGTTATAAATACATATTGAAGCTTTTTCAGTTTTTACAGATGCTGTTTTATATATAACAAGATCAGTTGTCTGAAATAGTGAGTCCAGTAAAAACAGTGCAAAATATCTACAATTTTCAAGTTAGACAGGGAGT
>NW_015226233.1:0-859 GCF_001447785.1 Gekko japonicus | reverse complement strand
GCATGGACAGTTTCTACTTTGAGCATGCTCAGAAGGAACTAGGAGGGTAGCATTCATGTTTCTCTCATTGAGTGCAGGCCACATACAACAAATCTTTGAGTATTTTTCAAGATTTAAGTTTAAATCCCCTATTTGTGGAAACTTGGCTTATCCTTGATGTATAGGGGGTAGAGACGAAACCAGTTCCTGTTCCCAAATTCAGCACACATAATTCCATTCCTGCCACTCTTCCTGTGTAGGCAAAGTTACACCCAATGGAGGCCAGGTGATCTTACTACTTACATTGCCTTTGGAGATGTAATTTGAATCCCGCATGATATCTCTAGCTAGGCCAAAGTCACAGATCTTTACCAACTTCCCCTCACAGATCAGCACATTTCTTGCAGCCAGGTCCCGATGCACGCACTGTAAGACAGGGAAGAGACATGTTGTATCACACTGTGCGTGCATACGATTGTTTATCACTCAAACAACTGACAGTAGAACAGCAGCCAACTTCCTCAAACCAAAGCAGCACCAAGGGGAATCTGTGTGAAAAAGTAATGAGAGCACTGGGGGCCTGTACAGACAATAGCTTTACAGACATGTAGAAATGCTATTAAAAAGCTGCTATGGCAGTGCTATAGTCAGTTGCCTAGTGTATACACATTCATTTCCCCTTTATTCTACGATACTAAGTTTAGCAAGTTTTTGTAGCACTCCAGCCTGCAAAATCTTCAACAAGGCCCTAGGAGATGACAGGGTAGCATGGTCAGAGTGTTAGGCTGTGGTCACACGACAGGGTTAGCAACATCGGCCCCCACTTCAAATTTCTCTCTCTTTTTTTGGTGACAGAGAAATTTGATCAGACATCCCATCC
>NW_015226232.1:0-859 GCF_001447785.1 Gekko japonicus | reverse complement strand
GAAGAAGGAAATGCAATTGACCAGGCTGCTTCTTCCCTCCCCTCTGCAGGTGGAACTCATAGTAGGGCCCTCGGAAGAAGTCATCCCCCAGCTGAAAGAGAAGCACGGGCTGCTGCAGGCGGACTTGGTCTTCATGGACCACTGGAAGCGCTGCTACCTGCGGGACCTGCAGCTGCTAGAGGCCCACGACCTCCTGCCCGAGGGGGCCACGATCCTGGCCGACAACGTCATCTTCCCCGGGGCTCCCCAGTTCCTCCAGTACGTCAAGGCCTGCGGCAAGTACCAGTGGAAGCTGCACCGGACCAGCCTGCAGTACTTCCGGGCCATCCGCGACGGCATGGCCCAGCTCACCTACACGGGCCTCAAACGATGAGTGGCTGATCTGAGGGAGACGGGTGGCCCCCCGGTAGACTGAAGGGCACCCCCCCAAGGGGCAACGGGGCACCCTGATTGTTATTTACTTCTTTGCCACATTTCTACCCTCCCTTTCTGTCCTCATCAGGGCCACCAAGGTGCCTAGGAGATTCAAAAAAATAAAATCTACGTCACAGAAACCATGTCTTAAAAATAATTAAAAGTAAACAAAAACACCGTGGCCAGGCAGCCCGGAAAAATCTACAACAACTGATAAACAAAAAGATTTCATTAAAACAATTAAAACTGAAGTTAAGATACCCCTTGGAAAACGTTTGAAAGGTAGAGCGGGAAGGAGGAGTCACTGAGGGAACGCCAAATGGAACAGGAAGGTCTCCTTCCACTAGTGGAAGATGGCAACACAAGGTGACAAATGAGTCTCCTTCGGGAGAAGTTCCAGAGTAAGATCGAGTTTGGTGTAGTGGTTAGGGGCAGTGTTCCCTCT
>NW_015226231.1:0-859 GCF_001447785.1 Gekko japonicus | reverse complement strand
ACAGCTTGCGTGGGAAATGCAAAGGTGCTTGCAGGCTCAAAAAGGCGGGAAATCCCTTCTGTCGAGCATCAAGGCATATCTCACCATTCAGAAAGGACGCTGCTCCTCCATCGCACCCCGCACCCCGCGCTGCCATCTTCCTAAAGAGCCTTTAAGAACCCATAAAGAGCTTTCCAAGGAGCTGTTCCTCCAACCAACTATTTTGCTCTTGTTCATCTCCCCACCCCATCAAGCCGAGCCTGCCAGGGCTGACAAATGAAGAGATGGTCTGTGATGAAGACGAAAGACCCACTTAGAAAACGGCCGAGGCCAAACCACTCATTTTCAAACAAGCTAAACTCCGAAACTCGGTCTAAAGAGCAGGGGGAAATGGAAGTGCATTAATCCACTCCCCAGCTTAGATTGCACATTTATCCCTCCATCCAAATTAATTAACAGACATTAACTGCTCAGTGCTAAGAGTCTAATAATTCTGCTCGGAGGTACCAATAACAGCGAGTGTGGCCAAGGCGGCTTGGGCGCAGCCTCGCACACTTCGAGGAAGACTCGAGCCAGACGAAAACAACAGCGTTCGTCCGGAAGCAACACGAGCTTTGTCAAAGATGCTAAAGTCTGGGCAGGCAAGGCAACTCCAAGAAAGGCTTCCAGTTCCTTGACTTCTTGTAACGTTTCTTAGAAGTGATGCATACCAAGGTAGGGTTACCAGGTCCCTCTGAGCAGCTGGCAGGGGGTGGGGGTGCACTTATCAGGAGCAGGGAGCAATGCCCGGCATTTTGGCAACATGCCTACGTGACCTGGAAGTGCCATATGCACGAAGGGGACATCAGGGGCGACACTCTGTTTTGGGGGCAAAACTCTA
>NW_015226230.1:0-859 GCF_001447785.1 Gekko japonicus | reverse complement strand
AGAGAGAGAGAGAGAGAGAGATGCCCTTGACGTCATCCAGAGTTTTGAGGCCATGCTATGAAGTCACGCCCCACCTGGGAGACCAGGGAATATAAAGGTCCACAAGTGTTCCATCCAGAGAGGTCTGGATGCCACTGTTGTTTGTCTTATTACTGCTTTGGCTACAATTAATCACAATCCTCTGTGAAATAACGGCATGCTCTCTCTTGATTACAACGACATGGGACCTTGTATGAAGGCCACAGAGTCAGGAACTGCTGGGCAGCTCTCTGGTCAAACTCCAGCCACTGATGGGGTGGGGAGGGTGTGCAGGAGACAAGGGTGCTTATAGTATACTATACATTTTCATTTCTTGTTCACCTGCCTGGCAGAGACTCAAAGTGGATTACAGAGTTCTTAAAGACAAAGCAAAAATGCAGTACATACACTACACAAGGCAATAAGACTGGATTTCACAGTAAGAGAATGATAAAGTACAGGTGGTATAATGCATCCAATAAACAATGTAGTGTAAAGGAAGGAGGAGAAGGGGGGGGCACCGAAACGTTTCACAAGCAAGTAAATCCCAATCGTGTTGCCTAGACCGGAAGTGCCCTTCCCACAGAATTCCATCTTAGTGCATTGCTATTCCCTTTTTTGAAATGACCTCTTGGAACGGTTCTGTTTTACACGTTTGGAACATTTCGAGAAAGGCGGATCTATAGGTAAGTGGTTCTTAAAGGCCATGAAGGGCTTTGTAGGCAACACCTGGAACTGAATTTGGGAATCAACTGATAACCAGCAGATCAACTGCTGCCATGGGTATAAGACCCATGTAAGACCCAAGGAGTTTGGAAGCCCCTCTGAGACACCTTTGGGT
>NW_015226229.1:0-859 GCF_001447785.1 Gekko japonicus | reverse complement strand
TTTCTTACTCTCCATGCATCTATTAATCTATGTTCTTCAGCTAGTTGTAGGAAGGTCTTGGGAAGATTATTTCCTGTTTTCCTATTCGTTTTTCTATCCTCCTCATCTGTTACCGCGTTAAAATCCCCTATTATACATATTTCCATATTATTATAGTTTGCTAGTAAATTTTTTAAGCTCTCAAAGAAGAGGTCTTGTTTTTGGTTCGAAGCATATATGTTTACTATCAGAAGATTTTTCTGTTGCTTCATTATCTTTACTGCCACTATTCTGCCATCATCAGAATTATATATCAGCTCTGGATTTAGATGTTCTTTGACATATATAGCCACTCCTCTCTTTTTTTTGACATCAGATGCAACATATAAATTTCCTAATTTTTTATTTTCTAAGTATTTGCAGTCCTTCATTCTTATATGTGTTTCTTGTAAACATATTATTTCATATCTTTCTTTTTTAAGTTGATGAAAAGTTTTCCTTCTTTTAGTTTGACTGTTCAATCCATTAATGTTCGCGGAAAAGATTTTAAGAGTTCTTAATTTCTCCATGATTTTTTTAGCTCTTTAGTTTTTCTTTTCCTGTCTTTTTTATTTATTCTGATGTCTAGTTACAATGCGTGTTGGAGTGTAGTAAGCTTTCTTGCCTTTTTTTTTCTTTTCTGGCTTCTCTTTTCCTGCTTCTGACTCTTCCCTTGAAGAATCTTCCTCTTCTCTTTCACTTTCACTTTCACTTCCACTTTGCCATCCCAGTTTTTCACCATGTCTTTCCAAGAAGTCCTCCACTTTAAAAATGGAGTCTAGTTTTTGTCTTTTCCCTTCATATGTGAACAATACTCCTTCCGGATTCCACCATCTATATT
>NW_015226228.1:0-859 GCF_001447785.1 Gekko japonicus | reverse complement strand
TTGATCACAGAAGCATTTATTCTAATCTACATTTCGAATGAAGCAAATACAATTACAAGTGTTTAACTCTTCTTTTATTCTCCAGAAGACAAGAAGAGGTTTCCAATTAAGTTCAAAAATGTTTCTTGGTGTCTATCACCTTTTAATTTTACAAGCTTGGTGAGTTTTGAAAGCTTATCAATTTTGTCATATTTTATTCACCTGTGGGACAGGAGTCCCAAGAACAGCAAGATCAACTAAAATCACCCCACTTCCTTTAGAAAAAGAATTCAACAGAAGCTAAGCCAGTGCCACATGTGCAGAAAATATACAGTATTTATTCACATACTTCCATAACATTTCAGTTAATCTGCTAGGCATCAGATACTGTAAATGTAAGATTCTTTTGTATATATTGTACAGGGGGGAGGAACTCACAAGACTTATGGGGGGAATCCCATCAAAACTCACAGGGGAAGTTAGCCCCTCTCTTGCTTGCCAGGCTACCAACTTGCTGGCCTGCCTGTCCACTTGCAGTGCTGCCACCTCCACCTTCCTGGTGCAGGGGAGTAGCAGCAGTGGCTCTACTCTTCCTGCCCCCCCATCTGTGGCAGTAGCTCCTGCTCCACCCTTCCCCATCCACCTGCAACGCTGCCACCTTCACTTGCCTGGCTGACATGGGGTGTCGGAGGCAACTCCCCCCCAAAAAACCCCACATAACAGCAACAAGAAGGCAAGCTGTCAGAAGGGCCTCAGCTGGTATCTCCGTCAGAGAGCTGGTGCAGGCACCTGGCCCTAGTAGGGACATATGATAACTATTTTATTTTCTAATAGTGAAGAAATCCAGATATTTAAATCTGGTTACTGGAGCTGTGAATGG
>NW_015226227.1:0-859 GCF_001447785.1 Gekko japonicus | reverse complement strand
CAATTAAAACATTGGTTAAGAAGGAGGGATCACTGAAGGGATGCCAAACGAAACAAAACGTCTTCAGAAGATGGCAACCGAAGGGGGCAGACAAATCTCCCTGGGGAGAAAGTCCCAGAGTTCCCTAACATGCCACACACTTGAAACACATGAGAAGGAGAACCAAGCGATGCAGTTGCATTTCAGACGACAGGGGGGGAACTGACGTCTCCCTGTATAAAAGACTTCTTTCACACAGAAAACTAGTTTCTTAGTGCACTGAAAGGTTTCTCCCTGGCATGCTATTTTTCTTTACAAAAGGAGCTTTAAAAAATAAAAAAATACCTCTCCTTGCTCCATGGAATTTAGGATGGCATTCAGAGCATGTACCCCTTCTGTATTTTAGGCTGGGCCAAGTGAGAGCGACTGGTCCAGCATCACCTGGTAAGGTTCATGTCTGAATATTGATTTGAACGCTCGTCAGTCTAATCCTAGTCCAACACTTTAACCGCTACCACCCTGGCCCTCACCTGCACTATAGGTTACAACTGCTTGTATCTGTAGTAAGAGACATGTTGCAGACCCTTAATATTTGTTACATTGGCAATGGGTTTGCTATCCCAAACCACTTCCAAATCCTGTGCCCGAAAAGATTAGTTTATTGCACGATCTAAGCCTCCAGGCTCGCCTTGCCCTTTTCACAAGGTCAACTGTGCTAACCTAGAAGCTTCCTTTTCCACATGACAGGACCACTTTGCAAATAAGCTGCTTGCATATGTTACAGCTGCAGAGAACGGACGTCTTACAATGCAAAAGTGGGTTTCAGCAGCAAATGTGCAACTCATGCATTGTATAAAGAGAATCAAAGAATAAGATGAGG
>NW_015226226.1:0-859 GCF_001447785.1 Gekko japonicus | reverse complement strand
ATCCTGGTGGATTTGAGCCCCCCAAAGATCAAAAAAGGAGAACTCTGTAATCCGCCTGCCTCCAGAATTATTCAGAGTACTGATGAATCAAAGGTTCTGTATGTGTATTCAAAAACTTTGTAAGCAGTGGCCAACCTTTGATCCAGGGTCTGGGATCCATAACTGGTGCCATGCCGACCCCTTTAGGGGCCAACCCACATGGCTCTACAGGGTGAGGGGGCTGTCTTCTCCAAAGAGGCTTCCTAGCTAAGCCAGCTCCTCGAAGACATCCATGTGTTGGATAAAATACATCATTTGGCATGCTGCCCCTGTGGGGTTGCTTTGCTAGTGGGATCTGTGGGGTCAAATCTTGGCAGCAGCAGAAGGGACCCCTTGGCTCCATTCGGGGAAGCAATTAAGAAATGCTCATTAGCCCCACCCACCCCCTTGTGGTTGCTGTGGACTCAGAGGGCACTTCCGTTTACAGTACAGTGCTGACGTGATCTGGGATCTTCATTCCTTGGCCACGGTTCAGGATTGCCAAACTGTTTGTTTTGTCAGCTCCAGGAAAGCAGTTGGTCATTTTCCCTGATCCACTGACATTTTCAAGGAGCCCAGAGGGGGGTGGGATAGACAGGAACCTACCCCAGTTTGGGGCAGCTGGTGGAAAAACCCCGATTGCATCAGTCCCCAAATTGGTTTCTTGCAACATAACAATGCTTGCTGTGCAGAAACCGCACAATAGGCAATATCATTCAATGTCAACCCAAGACCCACGGGCTCTTAGATCAGCTACAGTCTTCCTGTTCACCTCTAATTTTCCCACCCTTCCCATGTCTTTGCATGTCTTTCTGCAGGCAAGTAATTTAAGCATGGACGG
>NW_015226225.1:0-859 GCF_001447785.1 Gekko japonicus | reverse complement strand
ACACCAAACTGGCTTTAGAGTAAGGTGCAACCGATAAAATATTGAATCCTAAAAAATGCTTCCACAAATCTGAACTAAAATTTTTCAAAAGCTTTTTTAAAAAAGACTGTGGCATATTTTGTCATTATATGGTCTCTCTTTCTTTTTTTTAACGCAAGGCAATATAGGCAAAAACCCTCTCACAGTGACAGCCCCATTTACTATGAAGGTACATGGGCTCAAAGTCCCCCGTTATCATTAAATATTCAGAGCGCCAGGCTTTTAGGAAGCCAGGCAAGCCAATGACCAGATGTGTTATTCAAATGGACAGGCTAAGCTCCAGTTGCCAGCATGTAGGTATCTTACTAGGAGGCAATTGGGAAAGTCATTTTAATTAACAGCCTGAATGAACCATTATGTAACCATTTCACTCTTCGAGTGAGCGCAAAGGCTCATTTTCTGAAATGCATCCCCATAGTAAACTAGCCGAAAAAGATAACAGCTGGCTCAGAATTCTAGAACATGGTATACTACACTCCTGATTCTCTGTATCAATGTATTTTATGATGCTATTAAAACTGGCTTGGAAGGAAGTCAGCGGGAGAGGACCGGAGAACAGCGCTGCTGTATAACAGGCTCCTAGATTAAAGCACACCTGTCTTACATCAACAATGCTTTGATTAATTGTGTATGCAGTTTCATCTTCGCGTAAAATCTCTTAAACTGATGCTTTACTGCTTTTGCATGTTTTATACATGTCTTCTGTACAGGGCAGCATTATGCACTCCTATGAACTCGGTCCCAACTACTGCTGAACACCCCCAGATACCTAGGTCTGGATGCTCCTCTGCTACGTGACCTCCTTTACCTCCCCCCCCAC
>NW_015226224.1:0-859 GCF_001447785.1 Gekko japonicus | reverse complement strand
ATCCAATTCCTGGAAAAATTACATCTACAAGTTGTACAAAATCTAAAGGCAGTTAAGCCTCTGGTTTGGAAAACTGCTGGTTTATTTTAGAAACTATACACTGGTTCACAAATACAGTTAAAATCATAGAACAATGCAAGATCATTAGAACCAATTCAAGTTCAGTTGCATCTTAACACCCAACAAAACGTTGCAGGGTTTATGCAATGTTTCAGGCTACCTGCCTGAAAATTATGAATACTAACACAAGCAAGGGCCTAAAAGGATAAAATATTCAGCAGCCTGAAAAGATACCCTTAAAACAGCCCTCCAACTAGAAGCATAACATAAAACACGATGGAACCCCTCCATTAAAAGGCTGGGTTAAAATGGTTTCTACCTGTTACCTAAAAAAATAGTAAAGTTAAGCATTCCAAAGATGAGGTGCCACCACTGAGAAGACTTCATTTCTAGTTGCCACCCTCTTCATTTCTGCAAGCATGGACAGAGAAAGCAGAGCTTGAGAGGAAGATCTTAAACTGGCAAGCTCAGACAGTACAGAAGGAAGCAGTCCTTCATGTACTTTATTGAGTGTTATTTTTTGCTTTCCCCAAAAACTCAGCAGGCTGCAAGCCGGACTCAAACTCAAGTACTTAGAGTGATTGTTTAGCCCTTTCCTCTTGTTCCTCTTTTTAGCTCACCCAGGTTGTTTTCACCTGCAGGAGGGGAGGGTCAGCCCAAGGATATTGGGGCCCCTAGGCTGGGGTGGGAAGGCACGAACCTGCTACCTGCCTTCCTCACTCTGGGCAGACAGGAAGATACTGGGGTGTCTCCCAGGGCTGGGACTTGCTTTGGCAGGCCCTGCCTCTGTGGGTGGGCA
>NW_015226223.1:0-859 GCF_001447785.1 Gekko japonicus | reverse complement strand
GATGTTTGCCTTAAACCAGCAAAACTAGTCAGACCAGAGGTAGTGATGAGATAAAAGAAATCAAGCCACATTTAACTCTTTTCAAAACTATGGTGATCAGATAGGAACCTGCATTCTTTACTCGCTTTGTAATGTCCCAGTACAACTCAGGAATCATAAAGTCGTTATCTAAACCTTTCATTCTTTAATAATTCCCAGTGTGTTTCCCCCCCTTTTATCTTCTCAAACTCAGTAGCTGAAAAGAACATAAAACTAGACAATCTGGAACCAAAAACAGAATATCAGTTCTGCGTCCAGCTGACTCGCCGGGGAGATGCGGGAGAAGGACATCCTGGTCCGCAGGCCAGTTTCACTACAGCTGCTGTTGGTACGCAGTCCTTTGAGCCTTTCCTACAAAAGGAATAGTCATACCACTCTTTTGTATGTCAAGCGTCATTGTGCGCAGGTACAGCTGTTTGCAAGGAAATAGCATCTTTCTCCAAAAGTGATGAACCTATTTGTGTGCAATCTATCTATTGATCTAGCTAGCTATGGTGATAGCTGTATCCAATAGTGTGTGTGTGTGTGTTCTCAATTTCATTACATGAGACTAGGTCTTGCTATATACAATGGCAGCTGGTGAGGCAATTCTCTAATTACAACTGCTGTGATCAAGAAAGCAAAGAGATTGTCACCATTGGCTTGGGTCCAGCAGAGCATTTCCAAGGACGGAAAGATTTCTGTCCACAGAGTATGATTTCCTTGCCTCACCACCTCCTCCTTCTACAGCTCAAATGCCCCTCTCTAAATGCTGTTACTGGGAAACAGGGGGCACTTGTATTTGTAAGCGTTCCAAGAACAGTAAGGTTTCTTCTCTCAA
>NW_015226222.1:0-859 GCF_001447785.1 Gekko japonicus | reverse complement strand
TCCCATATTACATCAATTGGGGATTCGTCTGTGTTATTAAGTTTAAAAAATTCTTCTGTTTCCTGTTCAATTTGTTTAATTACCTTCGGATTCTTCAGTAAGAAGTTATCGAATCTCCAAGTGTGTGCCCTGTCGATTACTTGTTTTAGTGTTAGCTGGCAACAAACTGCCGCGTGGTCAGACCAGCATTTAGGCTCAATATCAATTGATGCCAAGTCATTACAAAGCTCTTTAGAGATTATAAGGTAGTCAATCCGTGAATATGTCTGAAATCGTTTGGAAAAGTAGGTGAAATCCTTTTCTTGCGCATGGAGAAATCTCCAAGCGTCAATGTAGGAATATTTCTGAAGTATTTTTGGTAAACCAGTGTTGCTGTAATGGTGAGATTTCGCATGTTTGGGCTTACCAGTTAGCTGTTTTCTGTCAAGTTGGTGATTCATTATGTAATTTAAGTCGGCTCCCATTAAAAGTGGGCCTTCCTGGAAGTTATGAATAAGGTCAAAAAGTTTTTTAGCAAATTCAAGTTGTCCAGAATTCGGGGCATAGGCCACCACTAGGGTGATTTTCTCCTCATTTAATATTCCCTTAACGATTAAAAAACGACCCTCCGGATCATGAATTGAGTCTGTTACAGAGAAAGTATTATTCTTTGAAATTAAAAGAAGCACGCCGCGTGCTTTGAATGAACCATTCGCAGTGAACTTGTAAGGGAAGTAAGCCGATCTCAATAACAGATTGTTGTCGTTTTTCAAGTGTGACTCTGAAATGAAAGCTATGTCTACTTTGAGTGTCTTGAGGTGGTCGTGCAACCGCCTTGCTTTAATGGAGCTGTTGACTCCGTTGCAATTTAAAGAAAGTA
>NW_015226221.1:0-859 GCF_001447785.1 Gekko japonicus | reverse complement strand
TTTTTTAAAATAAATAAATAAATAAGATTAGCAATAGTTTGTAGAATCAAAACTGCAATGCTGTGAGACTGAAATAAGTTTTAATATTGTCTTAGTATTTACTATTCTGAAACAGCAGGGACATCCTGTACACTATGCGGCCTTAGGCAATTGCCTAGGGCACCAACCAAACTCATCACCCCCACAACCCACTTACAGCAACGGAGTCTGCCCTGGGAGGAACCCTTGGCTGAAGTGGACAGCCAGTGGGTACCCTGCACCCACTTCGCTACCTCCATCAGATGGGCAGGGCCTCCTTTCCTCCACCAAGCCTCACCTGACCATCATGACAAACATTACTCTCATTTCAGTGCATCCTTTAGTCTGAGTTAGTACCCTTTCCATAATGAATTAATTTTGACTTTAGCAAGTCACAGACTTCAACTGAATTTTCTGCCAAGTAATTTTATTTATGATCCTAACCTATGTCATCCTGACTTTATGCCTTAATGTTGCACTTAACAGAAGCATCTGTCATTGGGCTGCTTCCTCAATGAAAATACTAACACAATTAAGTACTTTACTGAAAATAAATATTAGTAAATGCAAAGTGGCATGAGACAATTAAAGGTGTTATTCGTAAACCGCTCTGACTGCAATCTTTCAAGCAAGTATTGTAGGGATTGCAGTAAGAGAAGCGCCCCCACCCGCTCCCCAATAAAGCAAGAAATGGAGAGAGCTTTCTTTCTGGATGATTCACACATTTCCCAATTTAGACTGGAGTGGGACTAAAATGAGAATATTAGCTGTGAATCAAAGTTATCCAATAAGTTCCCACCAAACAGAAACAGAGCAACAGATGATGCAATGGAGAAAGCTG
>NW_015226220.1:0-859 GCF_001447785.1 Gekko japonicus | reverse complement strand
TTCAGTGAAGCTTGCTGCTAGGAAAAATGTTCTTAGGATTGCACTGCTAGACTATTGTATACAGTTCTGGTTAACACACACCCCCAGTGCAATCCTGTGCAAAGTTACTTCAGCGTCCTGTTACTCCAGGATTGCAGTGTTAGACTCTAACAATGATATAGCACTGGAAAAGTCTCAGAAAAGTTAACCCTAGCAATAAGAGGATTGGAGCACATTCTGTACCAGGAAATTTTAAATTAACTGGGACTTCAGAAAAGGATGGCAAGAGAATCCATTACTCAGCAACTACAGAAACAGATTGGAAGTAGATCTGGAAAGGTGGACTGTGCAGATGGTCTCTGGCCTCACAAGCAGGAAAGAAGTTCTCTGCCTGGACTGTACCACTTCAGACTGGGGGGGCGGGGTGAGGGTATCTCCAGATTTAAAAAATATTTCCAGGAGGACCTGTAACAGGTTAGCAAGAGGTTTTGGGAGAAGATTTTACTTAACAGTGTCCCTCCACTCCCACAACTACCATCAGGAGGGAGAGCGACCAGGAAGTCTGCAGAGCCACCTGTGAGCAGTTTGACTTGAGTGCTAAAAGAAGTAAAAAAATACATGGGGATGTAGAAAGAACAGAAATACTTATTTTATTTACTTACTTTATAGTTGCAGCAGCTGGTCAGAAGAATACCTGAAAAGAGAAAGAGACCTGAATACTGTGGGTTGGAATAAAAGTACATCCTTAAATCGTTTATTCCATGCTTTTTATCTCACACTTTATCTCAGGCCAATATACATCATTCTCCCTTCCCCATTTATTCTCCCAAAAACCTATGAGGTAGGTTGAGGGGTGTGACTGGCCCAAGGTCACCCAGCG
>NW_015226219.1:0-859 GCF_001447785.1 Gekko japonicus | reverse complement strand
GGACATGTCAGGCTGGATACACTACAGTTTTGTAAGCTTTCAGTGACCTGAGCAGGCTAATATTCTTGCATCTCTTTTTTCTTTTCAGCTGTTCTGAACATTTTGTGTCTTCTAGTTTTCTGTCTTCAGTGGGTCATTTTGAAGCTCCCTTCTTATTTTCTTTTGCTTAATTTTCAGTCATGTGTTTCTGTATACCTGGAGATACACTTAACTATATATAGACCCCTAGCTTGTTTTTGAGTGGCCCAGGTTTGCTGCTTTCTTGACTGGCACAGGACACTTTACTTTTGGATACCACAAAAAACTAAGGACCTACATGGACTAATATGCAAATCCTCCCAATTCAAACATCTTGTCCTCCAGGGTCTTGTACACTCTCAGGGACTTCAGCTGTCTGATCATATGTTCCCATACTTTTTCATATTAAAATGACTTTCAGCTGATCCCAATATTCCATGCTCCCAAAGCTTATTCAATTCCCATCAAGTTGATCATTTTTTCTTTAGGTTAATTTGCAACTGTCAGGTTGGATCCAAAGTATAATTTTCTGCTAATAGAATGCAGTTCTGTCAGCAAAGCAGAACTTTGTTGCTTTTCCTCTGCCACTGCAGCCCACCAATCTCCCTACAAATGCTGCTTCTTAGAAACAGGGGCCCCTCAAAAATGCTATGAGAGGCAAATTGGGAATTTGCGGTAGGAAATTGGTAGAAATGACTCCTCTCTTTCCACTAGCAGAAAATGTAGTCTGGGCTTGACTGATATTTTTCTTCCTATCTGTAAACAATTCTGAGCACACAGAGAGATCTGTGTTTGGGTGGCTGTTTTGTTTTTGAAAAGTCCTGAGACTTACTTAGTGAAT
>NW_015226218.1:0-859 GCF_001447785.1 Gekko japonicus | reverse complement strand
AAAAAATGTAAAGCAGAGTGACAGGCCATGCCACGTGAACAGCCAAAGTGTTATTAAAAGCCTACCAGGGCTACCTGCCCTTCAAATTTCCCTTCTTGCGGCATAGTTAATTGGTTCCTGTTTCTCCTGCAGAGTGAGGAGGGCTTCATCACCCTGGTTCGTCCATGAATTAACTGTACACATTGTAAGCTCCTGCATGGAGGTTGCTTGAGTGCTTGTTTTGCACTTTGCAGTTTGTCAAGACCACTGTTCTTTTTTTTAACAGTGACATTGTTTTGTAATTGGGCTACTACAATCAAACAGTAAAACTGAGGTGTGACTCTGACTGGCTACAAATAACTTAACTCCTACCTGTCTCTTCAAGGGAACAACCACCTCTCCGTAATCAAGCACAGATTCCTGAGTGCTGAGAACCAGCCAGAAACACAGTGAACAGGAAGGAATCAATTAGCTTGAAAACAATGGAACAGGATTACAGGGTGAACAGGGAACTTTGCTGAAGGGAACTCACTTCTGAGTAGACATGTAGCTGGATCTTGCCCATAGCGATGGATTTTAATGGGAACATAGCACTGAATATATATATTAGTGCCATGTGGAACCTCGTTCCAATGGTGCTTTCAGCAAATTGCAGCACAGTGCTCATTTAGCAGCGCCAAGCAGTCTTTGTGTGGATGTCAGAGCTCTGTCACCCACTTCTAAGTCCTCACTTGATGCTGCCCCCGAGTCATGTGCAGACCCACGGTCTGAAGAGAGATGCCCAGCGAGAAGAGAAAGGAGGCCAAGAGAGTATGAAAAGAGCCTGAATAACTCATCTGCAATAGTTCTACCTCTCTCTTTGAACAGCAGAGGGAAAGGT
>NW_015226217.1:0-859 GCF_001447785.1 Gekko japonicus | reverse complement strand
GAGTAGTTTAAAGAAAGTGGGTTGTGGTCTAGGGCTTCCTTGATTTGCTGGAGCAGCTGAGAGATCGGCCACTTGCTTTGCCAGAGGGGGCCTTGGCTGTCTCTCCAGCATACGGTCCTTCTGGGCTGGAAAGATAATCACCAGCAAACTCTCATGCTCTATCACTCTCTTTCCTCTTGCTAGGAACAGAAATCAATAAGTACTTCCTCATTCAAAATCTTCCTCCTTTTCTATGAACGGATTTTCAGTGCCAGGGAACACAAAAAAAACCCCAGCAGACACCAATAAATCAATTTGATGGATACGTTTTTCATTCTAATATCATAAACATTAGCTTTATGTATTCCCCACACACATACACACACATTTAGGATACCGAAACCAAGCCCAGTGAATTTCAGAGCCAACTGGGGAATCTGAACAAAAACCTAAGAGGATTTGGGTCCTGTGGCCCCTTCAGACAGTATTCTTAAACTCCTGGGACGGAAGGAAGATCCTCCATACCGAAACAGATTACCTAACCATTAGAATCAAGGTTCCTAACAAGATACAAATGATGATAATCCAAAGTAGGACCAACCTAGATGGGCCACAGCAGACAGTTCTCTGTAAGATGATTAAGTTTAGTAAAATCAGGATACCAGGATGATCACTCACTCCTGAACACCGGAAAGACCCTATGCTGGGGAGAGAGCCAAGCCCACCACTGGCAAGGCAAGGGGCCGATCCCTCAGCTGCTCCAGCAAATGAATTCAGTGACCAAGGAAGCCCTAGGCGACGGTCCGTTTTCTCTAAACTACTCTGGTTTTTTGTCCCAGTCACAGTTAAAAACCAATCTTACGCAAAGCACAAAAATCAA
>NW_015226216.1:0-859 GCF_001447785.1 Gekko japonicus | reverse complement strand
GAGAGCCACTGCCAGTCGAAGTAGACAATGCTGACCTGGATAAGGCAGCTTCCTGTGCTCACGGGGACAGTCTGGGAGAACGGCCAGAGTCCAGGGGCTTTGTGGACTCCTGAGGACGTAAGCCAGCATGGCCATTGCTCTCCCTCCGCTCCCAGCCGTGATAGTTCTGGGACAGCAAAGGTGCCTTAGGTGCCCGAGGCACACGGATCCAGCCGTGCTTCGAGACAGATGCCATCAAGGAGCCTCTGAGGCGCCCGATGCCTCCTGCGTCCAATAAAGGGCAAAGACTGCGATGGGAGGAAGAGGCCATCAATGTGTGTTTCTTGCCGGGGCTTCAGGGGAGGCGCTTTTTTTCTTTATTCTCACACAAGGCCAGCAATGAAATTAAAGGTAATTGTGAGGACCGAAGATTCAATAAAACCCAGGGAGGATGTCAGGTGAGGGTAGGGGCTGCGTAGCCATTTCTGTAAATTGAACAGATGTTCCCTGCCGGTGCCAATAATCAGTTACTGATGACGCTGTTAAGCAAACAGCACCGAGCCTGCCTCAGGTGCTCTGGTGCTGATAGGGGACATCTGTTACCGCCACCTTTGAACCGTTTGCAACAAGGAGCGGGGGTGGGGGCGGGGGCTGTGCAGGCTCCTCTCTCTCTCTCTCTCTGACCAGGGTTTAATGAGGCCTGGTGCTGTTAAGTCAAGCTAACCAGCCGCTGCCTTTCCTGGTGCTTCAGGGAAGCAAAAAGGCTGTGTTGTGGGACAGGCAGGGCACCTCTCTGACACTCATCTGCTGCAGGGGAAGTTCAGGGCTGACGGGGGGGGGAGAGCTGGGGAAAGCAGGCCTTGGCTTCCAGGCTGGTTTT
>NW_015226215.1:0-859 GCF_001447785.1 Gekko japonicus | reverse complement strand
GGCAAGCCTGGACCATCCAGGTCAGAACATGTCTCTTACACACAGGAGCAACTGGGACACTCTGAAGGAGACTGCAACGTGAACCAATAGAAAGGGGGACATGACTCCTCTACCATCAACAATCCTATGGGAGAGCGATTTCTGGCTAGTTCAGCTTTGACATGGCGAGAAATACAGGAGTATCTGAGATATCTTCTGCCTAATAACGATACAAACAATATCTAGGTTTACGAACAAGGTCAGCAACATGTGAGGGAGGCATAAAATTATCAGTAAGAACACCGACCACAGTTTGATGGCAAATCACTTTATTGTCAAAATTGTAAAACATTAAACCAAACGCCCAAGTATCAATTTTTTTGTCCACTATTGCATCTGAGGTGGGGGTCTATGATTTACCACTACAGCCCATCACTTGCATGGAGAGGGTCCCGAGTTCAGTCTGTAGTATTTCCAGATCAAGGGTTGCAACTATTTAGCCCCCTTTCTATAAAAGTATTAGAGATCTTAAGAGATTAGCCATCACATCCCCATCTCTTCCAGCTTCTGTAATTGCATATGATTTTGAGACCCTGTCTATGGGGACGATTGACATCAAGTCAATAACGCAAGGGGGCAAAAGTGAACTCCTCTCGCTCAGCACTGAGGCTCTGTTTGCGGCCAGCCCCTGCCCATTCTTTAGCTGCCATCTGTAGAAGTTCAGAGATGTAGGTCTGCTATCAGATCTCTGGCAGTATCCTTAGGTAGATGTTGGGGTGTGTGTGTTTTTCTGTGCCTGAAACTCTATAGAGCTGCAGCCAGGGCCGAGGCGGAGGCACCAATTATCTGACTGCAAATTCATATACCCCAAAAGGATAGA
>NW_015226214.1:0-859 GCF_001447785.1 Gekko japonicus | reverse complement strand
AAATAATTAAGCCAGCCCCTATCTGCCTAGCCCCACCCCTTCTTCCACATAAGGCCTGGCCCATATATATACCATTTCTTGGCAAGACGAATCCCTGGGAATTCACACTTTTGTTTCTGAAGTAGGGATATTGGGTCCCTTCTGGCCACCAGTGGGAGAGTGCTCTCCTGTGACTATCTATCTGAAAACATTACAGTATATTTGACAGACCTGTCGGTATCCAAAACCACTCAGAAAAGGTTACATGCAATCCAGTCAAGCTTCACAGCACTTATGAGATCGTTTCACAATGTGAATGGGGAGTATAACATATTTTACGCAAAAGCGACATTTTAAAATCCCGTCCGTTCTGCACCGTGGAGATGGCTTTTTGAAAAAGGCCCGTGCCCAAGTATGTTGCTTGATATTGTCAGTTGCTGCAAAAGCTGGCATCCAATTATCGAACCAAACAAACCATTTTGTTGTCATTTTTAATGGCAATCCAGGCTACAGGTTCCTGTTTAATTAGACTGGAGCTATTGATGGGATTTCATCATGAGGAATTGTAGTCAATAGCTCCACTCCCCGTTTCTTTTGATTGCTGAAGATCAGAAAGCAGGATTATTCAGAGGTCTTTTATATTAAGATTTCTGATTCACTGGGAGTCCTTGTCCACATAATTAGAGGGAAATAACTCACACAGGTTTTTAAAGGAAAGGTATAACATGTTGGCTATTTGATCCGTGGAACTGCAGCTAGATAAGAAGTCTGTTCTAGTTGGAGATCAATTGTTGACTTTTGGTTGTAGATAACTGAGAAACGACATGAAGGGTTGATTTGAGACTGTCCGTTGCTTAGGGTTGCCATCTCTGAGTTGGGA
>NW_015226213.1:0-859 GCF_001447785.1 Gekko japonicus | reverse complement strand
TGGAAACCTACAGAGCAAAACTGAAGTGTATTCAGGAAGGGTATCATATGGACATACTTGTCTTTCATGTTTATCCTACTGATCTTTCCTCCAGTCTCCTCCTCTTCCTGCCTTTATATTTTAACACCGCTCAGACTTTGCTTCGAAATGCCCTTGCCTCTTTCACATTTAGCAAGTCATGGCATTAGCATTAGCTGAACTTGACTGTGGTTTTGTCTGTTTTTATCTACCTGGGTTATGTGGATTGATTTCCATTTCTCCTTTTAGGAATGGGTAACTGCGACTGATATCAGAGTAAGCCTTAATCGTCTTAACACCTTTGGAGATGAAGTATTCAATGATCCCAAAGTTCTCAAGTCATATTATTATGCCATTTCTGACTTCGCTGTGGGTGGCAGGTAAGTAAGGAATAATTCTTTTGCGTCTTTCTTACACAAGCAGACCTTCTTGAGCCTGTGAGCACTTTGGAGATGTGGAGAACAGGTAGTAGATGCCATCGCAAAATGGCTGCCTTGAGGGTGGAACCAGTTACAAAATGCATGCTGTGAGGGGCAGAGTCCAATTATACGGTTGGGAGGTTCCACAGAATGCTAGGAGGTGCCAAGCCATGTATCCTCCTATGGTGGAGACAGCAGTTTCTGAATGGGTGCTCCCTACGGCTAAAAAGGTGGTGATTCCTAACCTCTTCTGACATGTTAGCCACTACTACTTAAGTCAAGTAAAAGAAAGCTAGGACTGGATCCTTGCTCCAGAGGAAGAGATAGAAGTGGGTGATAGGAAATACCCTGGTAGACACCATGTTTGGGATCACTGTTCTAATAGCTTCTTTTAAGTGGCTTCTCTCTCTCTCTCTCTCTCT
>NW_015226212.1:0-859 GCF_001447785.1 Gekko japonicus | reverse complement strand
ACAGAGATCTATGCTGGCTGAATTCAGGCATGGTAGCCTTCGACAGCAGCATGCACACATTTTTATCTGTCATGAGGGTTTTCAACCAAGGACATCAATAGTGGTTTGTGTGTGTGTTTTTAATCCAATAAATATTAACCAGGAAGCCCAGAGCACTTTAGCACGTCCTGGCAGGAGGCGCTCACAAGGCCGCTCTTGTCCGCCACAGGCTTGTGTGGGTGCATTAACATTTTGCTGCTGTTTGCTTATTTCCTTGCTTCCTTCGGTAAGTTGCCGAGCTGTTCTTTACAGGAGACAGCTGTGGCCTGGGGAAGTTATGAAAGCAATAAGAACTTAAACGGTATTTGGGTCACCGGAAGATCTGGTCCCCCATGGGTTATTTAAACAATAATCTCTCCTTGCTGGAGCCAAACGCAGGACTCCATCCCAAAAGGTTATCCCATCAATAATTCCTAAACTGTCTTAAAGGGCAGCAAAGGGCTTTTGAGACAATTTCCGAACGGCCTTCCGTGGATTTCGGAGAGCTTCTCTCCCATTTGGTTTGTCTAAGCAGCAAATGGCCAGTGATCTTCAGGGCAGGAGGATCCCACCCCAGACTAGGAGGCGGTGGGAGATATGCACGAGAAAACACTTTCTATCTTTTCCAGAGTCCTCTCCTTCAATTTGTCGTTAACCCCAGCGACAATAAGCTCTTTTGGAAAGCAAGGTAAGTGGCTCTAATAATGAAAAACAGAATGAGTCATGACAGTAAAGGAGAAATTCGCACGGTGGGTGGATGAAAACAGCAACTGTGGGCATTACAGAAACGCTCCATACGGGTGATGGTGCAGGGCACTTTCTTCTTAACACTGAGAATTTT
>NW_015226211.1:0-859 GCF_001447785.1 Gekko japonicus | reverse complement strand
GAGTGGTGGCAGCTATTAGAGAACCTTTCGAGCCGCTGCCCACGACAGCCACAATGCCCACTTTCAAGAGGGCCATCATGAAGAACTTTAAGAGCCCCTGACATGATTAAAGTATGGATAAATGCCATTCTGGCAAAGACAGCTGGAGGCTCTTGCAGTCAAAAATAGGTTTTATTTCCTTTGTTTTGTACAAAATACAATCATGTACGAAAATGTACACATACAACATTTTGTCAAATCAGTTTTACATGTTGAAAAAAGATTCAGTGTTTCGAATGAATTTTGCTGACATGATGTGATGTAAACATAGAACTGAGCCCAAAAAGGTTTCATAATCTGGGGCAGAAAGCGGATCATTGCTGGGAGGAAATTGTACAGGTTACTTTCAAACTTAGAATAAAGTCAGATGAAAGGATTTTCCTGCAGGCATATCTGTGACAGAAGTTGGCTTCAGATTTCAAATTGCAATCAAACTATATACATACACCAGAAGGGGCACAATCCATGGGGAAATTCTCCCGTTCCCGTCAGACCTGTACTGTGATTTCTGCACAGCTCTCTTGTTAGAGGGGTTTATGGAGAGAACTTTGCCATGGTTTGTGTCTGAGACTGTGTGATTATAGAGACCACTCAATAAGGACAGACACACAAAAGGTGGATTTGTCAATGCATGCAGATGTCACACAAGGGTCAAGCAGGTGTAAAGACTGAACGTACACTTTCAGGCAAGTTTTGAACACCTAACAGAGATGGAATACAACTTGACATCTTGTGTACCGGTGGGAATACGAGTTCCAGAGATTGTCCACATTAGTTTGTCACTACAAAACTCAGAAAGTGTTTTGAGATAACATATAGA
>NW_015226210.1:0-860 GCF_001447785.1 Gekko japonicus | reverse complement strand
GCAGATTTTAAAGGGGTCAGTCTGTGAGCTTCCAAAGGGCAACTTGGTGATCTGGTCAAATCAGCATGGATTTGTCCCTAACAGGTCCTGCCAGATCAACCTCGTTTCCTTCTTTGGTTGAGAGACGTGTTCCCTGGATCGTGGGAATGGGGTTGATGTTTACCTAGATTGCAGTCCAGCTTTTGACAGGATTCCCCATCATGATCTGATGGGTAAACTGGAGGATTGTGGACTGGACTCTAGGATAGTTAGGTGGATAGAGAACTGGTTGGAGAACTGCACCCAAAAAGTAATTGTTAACGGCATTTCATCTGATTGGAGGGAGGTACCACAGAGCTCGGTTCTAGGCCCAGTATTTTTCAATGTTTTTTATAACAGATCTGGATGAGGGGGTTGAGGGACTACTCATTAAACTTGCAGAAGTAGCAAAAATCCTGGAATTCAACGAGATCTGAACACACAAGAAAAGTGAGCAGATGTAAATGAGATGCAATTCAACAAGGATAAGAGCAGAATTCTACATCTGGGTAACAAAGATGGCAAGCATGCAGACTGGATGGGGGATGCACCTCTGGATAGCAATGTGTGTAAACAAGATCTTGGGCTACAGATGGACTGTAAGCTAAATATGTGCAGGCAGTGTGATGCAGTGGCAAAAAGTGCTAATACAGTCTTGTGGTGTAGCAACAAAAACATAACATCCAAATCACAAGATGTCATAGTCTTGTTGAACACTGCATTGGTCAGGCCACACCTGGAGTACTGTGTGCAGTTCCAGAAGCCTCACTTCAAAAAGGATGTGGATGTAATGGAGTGGGTAGAAAAAAAGAGCAATGAAGATGATCAGGAGCCTGGAGACC